>NC_143488.1:31256606-31301769 GCF_027475165.1 Benincasa hispida | reverse complement strand
TGTTAATATTGTATACATGTTACTGTTGATCATATAGGGACTAGGACTTTTGGGTTTGGGACTTGTAAATCTAATGTTGTAATGACTTTAAATATGTTATGTTTCTAAATTAATAAATTATGGGTCTAAAGGCATTCCGCTGTACTTGAGTTATATTGGTATCAGAGTTATTCCGCAATAGTTAGTAGGCGGTAAATGTCAGCCACAAGGTTGATAACTGTTGTAGTCACGCCCTTTTCTAGGCTAAGAGGGTGGTCTGGGGTGGGGTGTGACACTCCGAGTCCAAATTTGGATGAAGCTTGGTTCAAAAGACACTTATGAACCCTGGAAAGGAGTTTTGTACTACTGTGGACGAACTTTGACACAAAAGATCGAGAAAAAGTCCGAAAAGAACGAACTTTGGATTTCTACATGTCGAACTCTACTATAATTAAAAATTTGTATGAATTTGGTTAAAAAAATACTTATGAACCCTGGAAAGAAATTTTGTACCTATGTGGACAAACTTTGGCACAAAGGTAAAGAAAGAGACTAGAAAGGATGAACCTTGCCACAAAATTTCAAGAAAGATTCTGAAAGGACGAACTTTATATTTCTACTTGTCGAAATGTGCTTCAAGTCCAAATTTGGACGAAGTTACGTTCAAAAGATATTTATAAAGCCTGAAGAGGAGTTTTGTACCTGTGTGGACGATCTTTGACATAAAAGATCAAGAAAAAGTTTGAAAAGGAGGAACTTCGGGTTTATACATGTCGAAATGTGCTTTCAGTCAAAATTTGGTCGTAGTTTTGTTTAAAAATTATTTATAAACGCTGGATAAGAGTTTTATACCTCTATGGATGAACTTTGGATGGGAAGGTCAAGAAAGAGTCCAAAAATGACGAACTTCAGGTTTCTACTTTTCGAAATGTGCTCCAAGACAAAATTTGGACAAAGTATAGTTCAAAAGGTATTTATGAACTCTAAAAAGGAATTTTGAACCTATGTGGATGAACTTTGGCACAAAGGTTAAAGAAAGAGACAGAAAAGGACAAACTTTGGGTTTCTACTTGTCGAAATGTGCTCTAAGTCAAAATTTGGAAGAAGTTTGGTTCAAAAGACACTTATAAACCCTAGAAATGAGTTTTGTACCTGTGTGGATGAACATAGACACAAAAGGTCGAGAAAAAGTCCAAAAAGGATGAATTTTGGATTTCTACATGTCGAAGTCTGCTATAATTAAAAATTTGGATGAATTTGGTTCAAAAGGTACATATGAACCTTGGAAAGCAATTTTGTACCTATGTAGACGAACTTTGGGACAAAGGGTAAATAAAGAGACAAGAAAGGATGAACCGTGGCACAAAATGTCAAGAAAGAGTCTGAAAAGGATGAACTTTTGGTTTCTACTTGTCGAAATGTGCTTCAAGTCCAAATTTGGATGAAGTTTGGTTGAAAAGATACTTATGAATCCTGGAGAGGAGTTTTGTACCTGTGTGGACGAACTTTGACACAAAAGGTCAAGAAAGAGTTTGAAAAGGACGAACTTTGGGTAGAGGTCGAACTGTGCTTTTAGTCAAATTTGGTCATAGTTTGGTTTAAAAGTTATTTATGAACCCTAGAAAGGATGAACTTTGGGTTTCTTCATGTCGAAGTTCGCTATAATTCTAAATTTAGACAAACTTTGGTTCAAAATGTACTTATGAACCCTGGAAAGGAGTTTTGTACCTGTGTGGAAGAGCCTTGGCACAAAAGTCTAAATTTACATGAAGTTTGGTCAAAAGACAATTCTGAACCATGGAGAAAAGCTTTGTACAGCTTGGATGAAGTTTGACACAAAAGGTCAAGAAAGAGTCTGAAAAGGACGAACTTTGGGTTTCTACGTGTTTAAATGTGCTCCTAGTCAAAATTTGGTCAAAGTTTGGTTTAAACGTTACTTATGAACCCTGGACACAAGTTTTGTACTTATATAGGAACATTGGACCAAAAGGTCAAAAAAGAGTAAAAAAAAAAATGACGAAATTTGGGTTTCTATTTGTCGAAATGTGGTCCAAGTGCTAACAAGAGCGTAGTTCAACTAGCATAGTGTTCATACTATCGACTGAGGTTTGAAATTCGATTCTCCAACCCCACACTTTAATTACAATACCTTTGCAAAAAAAAAAAAAAGTGCTATAAGTAAAAATTTGGAAGATGTTTGGTTCAAAAGATACTTATGAACTCTGGAGAGGAGTTTTGTACTTAAGTGGATGAACCATAGCACAAAATATCAAGAAAGAATCTAACAAGGACGAACTTTGGGTTTCTACTTGTCAAAATATGCTCCAAGTCCAAATTTGGACGAAGTTTGTACCTGTGTGGACGAACTTTGACACAAAAGGTCAAGAAAAAGCTTGAAAAGGACGAACTTTGGGTTTCTACGTGTTGAAGTTTGGTCAAATTTGGTTCAAAAGGTACTTATGATCCTTGGAAAGGAGTTTGTACCTGTGTGGATGATCATTAGAACAAAATGTCAAGAAAGTGTCTGGAAAGGATGAACTTTTACTTTCTACTTGTCGAAATGTGCTCCAAGTCTAAATTTAGATGAAGTTTGGTTCAAAAAATACTTATGAACCCTGGAGAGGAGTTTTGTACATGTGTGAATGAACATTGACACAAAAGGTCAAGAAAAAGTCCGAAAAGGACAAACTTTGGGTTTCTACGTGTCGAAAATGTGCACTTAGTCCAAATTTGGTCAAAGTTTAGTTTCAAAGTTATTGAATCTTGGACAATAGTTTTGTACCTGTATGGATAAACTTTGGACCAAAAGATCAAGAAAGTGTCCAAAAATGACGAACTTTGGGTTTCTACTTGTCGAATTGCGCTCCAAGTCAAAATTTGGACGAAGTTTGGTTAGAAAGGTACTTATGAACCCTAGAAATGAATTTTGTACTTATGTGGATGAACTTTGGGTTTCTCCTTGTCGAAATGTCCTCCAAATCCAAATTTGGTAAAGTTTGGTCTAAAAGATACTTATGAACCATGGAGAGGAGTTTTGTACCAGTGTGGACGAACATAGACACAAAAGGTCAAGAAAGAGTCCGAAAAGGACGAACTGTGGGTTTCTACATGTTGAAGTCTACTATCATTCCAAATTTTGATGAACTTTAGTTCAAAAGGTACTTATGATCCCTCGAAAGAAGTTTTGTACATGTGTGGATTCATCCTTAGCACAAAATGTCAAGAAAGTGTCCGAAAAGGACGAACTTTGGGTTTCTACTTATCAAAATGTGCTCCAAGACTAAATTTGGATGAAGTTTAGTTCAAAAGTTACTTATGAACTATGGAGAGGATTTTTGTACATGTGTGGACGAACTTTAACACAAAAGGTCAAGAAATAGCTCGAAAAGGACGAACTTGGGGTAACATGTTGATATGTGCTCTTAGTCCAAATTTGGTCGAAGTTTGATTTAAAAATTACTGATGAACGCTAGACAATACTTTTATACCTGTATGGATAAACTTTGGACCAAAAGGTCTAAAGTGTCCAAAAAAGTCAAACTTGGGGTTTCAACTTGTCGAAATGTGCTCCGAGTATAAATTTGGACGAAGTTTGGTTCAGAAGGTACTTATGACCCTATAAATGAATGTTGTACCTATGTGGACGAACTTTGGTATAAAGGGTAAAGAAAGAGACTAAAAAGGATGAACTTTTGGTTTCTCCTTGACGAAATGTCCTCCAAAGCCTAATTTGGAAATAGTTTGGTTTAAAAGATACTTATGAATCAAGAGAGGTGTTTTGTACAAGTGTGGATGAATCTACACAAAAGGTCAAGAAAGAGTCCATAAAGGATGAACTTTGGGTTTCTACATGTCAAAGTCTGCTATAATTCCAAATGTGGACGAACTTTGGATCGAAAGGTACTTATGAACCAAGGAGCTATGTACCTGTGTGGATGATCCTTAACACAAAATGTCAAGAAAGAGTCCGAAAAGGACGAACTTTGGGTTTCTACTTGTCAAAATGTACTCCAAGTCTAAATTTTGATGAAGTTTGGTTCAAAAGATACTTATGAACCAGAGAGGAATTTTGTACATGCGTGGACGAACTTTGACACAAAAGGTCAAGAAAGAGTCCAAAAAAGACGAACTTTGGATTTTTACGTGTCGAAACGTGCTCTTAGTCCATATTTGGTCGAAGTTTGGTTTAAAAGTTATTGATGAATGTTGGACAATAGCTTTGTACCTGTATGGATAAACTTTGGACCAAAGGTCAAGAAGGTGTCCAAAAATGAAGAACTTTGGGTTTCTACTTGTCAAAATGTGTTACAAGTCAAAATTTGGACGAAGTTTGGTTCAAAAAGTACTTATGAACCATAGAAACGAATTTTGTACCTACGTGGATGAACTTTGGCACAAAAGGTAAAGAATGAGGCTAAAAACGACGAACTTTGGGTTTCTCCTTATCGAAATGTCCTACAAATCCAAATTTGGAAGAAATTTGGTTTAAAAGATACTTATGAACCCTTGAGAGGAGTTTTGTACCAGTGTGGACAAACTTAGACACAAAAGGTCAAGAAAGAGTTCGTAAGGACGAACTTTTGATTTCTACACGTCGAAGTCTACTATAATTCCAAATTTAGATGAACTTGGGTTCAAAAGTACCCTTTTGAACCCTGAAAAGAAGTTTTGTACCTGTGTGGATGAACCTTGGCACAAAATATCAAGAAAGTGTCTGGAAAGTACGAACTTTGGGTTTCTACATGTTGAAATGTGCTCCAAGTCGAAATTTGGACGACGTTTGGTTCAAAAGATACTTATGAAGCTTGGAGAGGAGTTTTGTACCTGTGTGGACGAACTTTGAAACAAAAGGTCAAGAAAGACTCTAAAAAGGATGAACTTTGGGTTTCTACCTATCGAAATATGCTCTTAGTCCAAATTTGGTCAAAGTTTGGTTTAAAAGTTACTTATGAACCCTGGACAAGAGTTTTGTACCTATATGCATGAACTTTGGACCAAAAGGTCAGGAAGGAGTCCAAGAATGACGAACTTTTGATTTCTACTGGTCGAAATATGCTCCAAGTCCAAATTTGGACGAAGTGTGGTTCATATCTTTTGAACCCTAGAAATGAGTTTTATACCTATGTGGATGAACTTAGACACAAAAGGGCAAGAAAGGTTCCGAAAATGATGAACTTTGGATTTCTACTAGTCATTGCTCAAAGTCCAAATTTGGATGAAGTTTAGTTCAAAAGATACTTTAGAACCCTGGAGGATAATTTTGTACTTGTGTGGATGAACTTTGACACAAAAGGCCAAGAAAGAGTCCGCAAATAATGAACTTTGGGTTTCTACATGTCGATCTCAGTCCAAATTTGGTCGAAGTTTGGTTTAAAAGTTACTTATAAACCCTGGACGGGAGTTTTGTATCTGTGTGGGTGAACTTTGACACAAAAGGTAAAGAAATAGTCTGAAAAAGGACAAACTTTGGGCTTTTACTTGTCGAAATGTGCTCTCTTCCAAATTTGGTCAAAGCTTGGTTTAAAAGTTACTTGCAAATCTTGGATAGGAGTTTTGTATTAGTATGGACGAACATTGGACCAGAAGGTCAAGAAAAAGTCCCAAAATGATGAATTTTGGATTTTGTATTTGTCGAAATGTGCTCCAAGTCAAAATTTGGATGAAGTTTAGTTCAAAAGGTACTTATGTACCCTAGAAAGGAATTCCGTACTTATGTGGACGAACATTGGCACAAAGGGTAAAGAAAAAGACTAAAAAGGAAGAACTTTGGGTTTCTAATTGTCGAAGACAGTAAAACACAAAGAACTATGGGTTCCTACTTGTCAATATGTTCTCCAAGTCCAAATTTGGAAAAAGTTTGGTTCAAAAGATACTAATGAACCCTAGAGACAAGTTTTGTACCAGTGTGGATAAAGTTAAACACAAAAGGTCAAGAAAGAGTTTGAAAATGACGAACTTTGGGTTTCTACATGTCAATGATTCTTAGCACAAAATGTCAAGAAAGAGTCCAAAAAGGACAAACTAGTTTCTACTTGTCGAAATATTCAAGTCTAAATTTGGATGAAGTTTGGTTCAAAAGATACTTACGAACCTTAGAGAGGAGTTATGGATGAACTTCGACACAAAAGGTCAAGAAAGAGTCCGAAAAAGATGAACTTTGGGTTTCTACACGTCGAAATGTTCCAAAACTTATCCATACAGGTACAAAACTATTGTCTAGGGTTCATCAGTAATTTTTAAACCAAACTTCGACCAAATTTGAACTAAGAGCACATTTCGACATGTAGAAACCCAAAGTTCGTCCTTTTTAGACTCTTTCTTGACCTTTTGTGTCAAAGTTTGTCCACACATGTACAAAACTCCTCTCCAGGGGTCATAAGCATCTTTTGAACCAAACTTTTTCAAAATTTAGACTTGGAGCAGAATTCGACAAGTAGAAATCATTAGTTCGTCCTTTTCGGACTCTTTCTTAACATTTTGTGCCATGGTTCATCCACACAGGTACAAAACTCGTTTTCAGCTTTTGAACCCAAGTTCATCCAAATTTGGAATTATAGCAGACTTTGACATGTAAAAACCTAAAGTCTGTCCTTTACGGACTCTTTCTTGACCTTTTGTGTCTAAGTTCGTCCACACTGGTACAAAACTACTTTCCAGGATTTATAAGTATCTTTTAAACAAAACATCTGAAATTTGGATTTGAAGGACATTTCGATAAGGAGAAACCCAAAGTTCGTCCTGTTTAGTCTCTTTCTTTACCCTTTGTGACAAAGTTCGTCCACATAGGTACAAAATTCGTTTCTAGGGTTCATAGGTACCTTTTGACCCAAACTTCGTCCAAATTTTTACTTGGAATAAATTTTGATAAGTAGGAACCCAAAGTTCTTCATTTTTGGAACTTTTTGACCTTTTGGTGCAAAGTTTATCCATATAGGAGCAAAGCTATTGTCCAGTGTTCATCAGTAACTTTTAAACCAAACTTCAATAAATTTGGACTAAGAGCACATTTCAACACGTAGAAACCCAAAGTTCGTCCTTTACGGACTCTTTCTTGACCTTTTGTTTCAAAGGTTGTCCACACATGTAAAAAAACTCCTCTCTAGAGTTCATAAGTATCTTTTGAACAAAACTTCATCAAAATTTAAACTTGGAGCAAATTTCGACAAGTAGAAACCCAAGTTTCTCATTTTTAGACTCTTTCTTGACCTTTTGGTCCAAAATTCATCCATAGAGGTACAAAACTCTTATCTAGGGTTCATAAATAACTTTTAAACCAAACTACGACCAAATTTTGACTGAAAGCACATTTCGCCAAAGTAGAAGCCCAAAGTTTGTCCTTTTCGAACTCTTTCTTGACCTTTTGTGTCAAAGTTCGTCTACATAGGTACAAAACTCCTCTCCAGCATTCATAAGTATCTTTTGAACCAAACTTCGTCCAAATTTGGATTCGAAGCACATTTCAACAAGTAGAAACCCAAAATTCATCCTTTTCAGACTCTTTCTTGACATTTTGTGCCTAGGTTCATCCTTTCTAGGAGCACATTTTGATAAATAGAAACCCAAAGTTCGTCATTTTTGGACTCTTTCTTGACCTTTTGGTCCAATGTTCATCTATACAGGTACAAAAATCGTGTCCAGGGTTCATAAGTAAAGTTTAAACCAAACTTTGACAAATTTCGACTAGGAGCACATTTCGACACGTAGAAACCCAAAGTTCATCCTTTTTGGACTTCATCACACATGTACAAAACTTTTCTCCATGGTTTAGAGGTGTCTTCTGAACCAAACTTCGTCTAAATTTGGACTTTTGTGCCAAGGTTCATGCACACAGGTACAAAACTCCTTTCTAGGCTTCATAAGTATCTTTTCAACCAAACTTCATTCCAATTTGAACTTGAAGCACATTTCGACAAGTAGAAACCCAAAGTTCGTCCTTTTCAGACTCTTTCTTGACATTTTGTGCCAAGGTACTTTTTAGTCTCTTTCTAAACTCTTTGTGCCAAAGTTTGTCCACATAGGTATAAAATTGCTTTCCAGGGTTCATAAGTACCTTTTGAACCAAAGTTTGTCGAAATTTTTAATTATAGAAGATTTCAACATGTAGAAATCCAAAGTTCATCTTTTTCGGACTCTTTCTCGACCTTTTGTGTCTAAGTTCATCCACACGGATACAAAGCTCCTTTCCAGGGTTCATAAGTTGTCTTTTGAACAAAACTTCTTCCAAATTTGGATTCGGAGCACATTTCGACAAGTAGAAATCCAAAGTTCATCCTTTCTAGTCTCTTTCTTTACCCTTTGAGCCAAAGTTCGTCCATATAGGTACAAAATTCCTTTCTAGGGTTCATAAGTACCTTTTGAACCAAATTTCGTGGAAATTTTGTCTTGGAGCGCATTTTGAAAAGTTGAAACCGAAAGTTCGTCATCTTTGGGACTCTTTCTTGATCTTTTGGTCCAAAGTATAAGTACAAAGCTCCTTTACAGGGTTCATAAGTAACGTTTCAACCAAACTTCGACCAAATTTGGACTGAGAGCACATTTCCACACGTAGAAACCCAAAGTTCGTCCTTTTCGGACTCTTTCTTGAACTTTTGTGTCAAAATTCGTCCACACAGGTACAAAACTCTTCTCTAGTGTTCATAAGTATCTTTTTAACCAAACTTCATCCAAATTTGTACTTGGAGCACATTTCGACAAGTTGAAACCAAAACTTCGTCCTTTTTCCACACAGGTTCAAAACTCCTCTCTAGGGTTCATAAGTATCTTTTGAACCAAACTTCATCCAAATTTGGACTTGGAGAACATTTCGACAAGTAGAAACCCAAAGTTCATTCTTTTCAATCTCTTTCTTGACATTTTGTTCTAAGGTTCATCCACATAAATACAAAACTCTTTTCCATAGTTCATAAGTACCTTTTGAACCAATGTTCATCCAAATTTTGAATTATAGAAAACTTCGAGAAGTAAAAACCCAAAGTTCGTCCTTATTGGACTCTTTCTTGGCATTTTTTCCAAGGTTCATCCACACTGGTACAGAACTCCTTTCAGGGGTTCATAAGTACCTTTTGAACCAAAGTTCGTCCAATTTGGAATTATAGCAAACTCTGACATATTTACCCAAAGTTCGTCCTTTACGGACACTTTCTTGACCTTTTGTGTCTAAGTTCGTCCATACTGGTACAAAACTCCTCTCCTATGTTCATAAGTATCTTTTGAATCAAACTTCTTCCAAATTTGGACTTGGAGAACATTTTGAAAAGTAGAAACCCAAAGCTCGTCCTTTTTATTCTCTTTCTTTACTTTTACTGTCAAAGTTCGTCCATATAGGTACAAAATTGATGGTATACACAAGCATGCAATAGAAGCAAACAGAATTAATAAGCACTCTAATTCAATTTAGTTTGAGTTCTAAAGCATGTTATTTCAGAAAAACTCAAGTGGGTTTCAAGATGAACATACCTTTGATATTTTTTCCAAATCCAAGCTGCTTTTCACGTGTTTTCAGCTCCAAATTGACAGTGAACTACCAAGAGATCTTCTCTACTATTCTCAGCCTTGAATTTGAGTTGTGGAACTTGAATTTGAGTGAATTTGTGAAGTGAAATGGTTAGAGAGGGAGATGAAGATGAACTTCAGAAAACCATTTTCTTCAGCCAAATTCCCATCATTTCTCTTCAATTAAGAGTGCTTTTATTCTTTTGCAGCATACAAACACTTCATAGCCAGCAGCTACTTCCATATGTGGGATTTGTGTGTGTTTGTAGGAAGAAGACCTCCTACATGGAGGAAAGTGGGAAAAAGCCACTTAATTCATTTTCCAATTTCAAATTAATCTCTTAATTTCCAATTTTCCAATTTTAATTCATAATTAATCAAATTCAACATTTCAAAATTCAATTTCTCAAATTGAATTAAAAATTGGAAGTTAATTTGATTTTTAATTAATTAAATAATTTAATATCAAATATTAAATCACACACCTAATTTTAAACATGAATCTTATTCATGTCATTAATATTTGAATCAATATTAAATATTATAAACTCTCCAATTTCATTTAATTTTATCAAATTAAACGTTAATTATATTGAATATAATTGAAACCATAATTTGATTTTGAATTTATTCAAACTCAAAATTCTAATTTAAATTTGAACAGTTTCATATTGAAATTCAAATTGATATCATTCCAAATTCATTCATTTTAATAATTCAAGGTGTATATGTTTTACGTGCTAGTAGAGGGACCTTATGGACCTACAGATCATGAACTCCAACAATTAATGTTAATTGGCTAAACTCTTTAGACTGAATTAATCAGTACTCGTTAACTATAAATTCATACCACTATAGCTCAATAGTTGCACTCTCCTCACTGTACATATATTTGTGTCCACATGATATAATCATAACCAGTAAGTCAACCTTTCACAGGTTGTTCAATAGCTGGTTCAATATGCTGTTTTACCCCGATATTATGTCTAGTTCCTTAAGTTCCTAATGATCCTCTAATGAACAATTGGTTTATGATCCAATCACTAAACCAGATCCCTCTTGGGCCAATGAGAGTGGGGTTGTTTAAGACCTGGATTTAGTACTTAAGAGAACAACCTTTCTCCTATCACTAAATCGTGTAGGCATGAATTTCGTCTTGCACCCTATGTCCCCAGCTATCTACCTGGTCTTACCCTTGAAATGGGAGGCTTATTAAGCCGGCGCTGTTGAGCCAACCCTCACCCATGCAAATCTATGGATAATCCCGAATAGATAAGAGTTGATAGTTAGCTCAGGATTAAGATTGAGTTACCTAGGTTATCTAAGCGAAATAGTCAGTCTTAAATAATAAACAACATTATATATTAAGAGTGGCTTATTTCTTGGTCCGATCTTATGCAAACTTATTGCATAGGATGCCCCCACTCCTCATGTCAATACATGAACGAATCTGGATCACTTCGTTTGTAGTTTCTTTACAACAACTTGTAACAGCTATAGAATAGGCCGCTTCAAATAGTGTTACCAAAATAAGGTACCCAACCCTAATCATATCTATAGATCATTTTGACTATTTACTCGAACTTGATCCATTTTTATGTCTTTGCATAAAGTTTAGGTATTCATATAACATGGATCTTAGTTTATTGGATTTAGATTTTATGAATGCAATTAATAGATTCAACATCTTTATTGATAATAGAATTGTTTAATTTTACAAATTGAGAGTAATATAACCCCACAAAAATTCCTTTCTAGGGTTCATAAGTAGCTTTTGAACCAAACCTCGTCCACATTTGACCTCGAGCACATTTTGACAAGTAAAAACCCAAAGTTCATCATTCTTGGACTCTTTCTTGACCTTTTGGTCCAAAGTTGATCCATACATGGTCAAAACTCCTATCCAGGGTTCAAAAATAACTTTTCAACCAAACTTCGACCAAATTTAGACTAAGAGCACATTTTGACACGTAGAATCCCAAAGTTCGTCCTTTGCGAACACTTGATTTACCTTTTATGTCAAAGTTTATCCACACATGTACAAAACTCCTGTCAGGGGTTTATAAATACCTTTTGAACCAAACTTCGTCCAAATTTGGACATGACGGACATTTTGACAAGTAGAAACCCAAAGTTTGTTGTTTTCAGACTCTTTGACATTTTGTGCCAAGGTCGTCCACACCGGGACAAAACTCCTCTCCAGGGTTCATATCTTTTAAACAAAACTTCTTCCAAATTTGGATTTGGAGGACATTTCGACATAGGTACAAAACTCCCTTCCAAGGTCCATAAGTACTTTTTGAACAAAAGTTCGTCTAAATTTGGAATTATAGCAGACTTCGACATGTAGAAACCCAAAGTTCATCATTTTCCGACTCTTTCTTTACATTTTATACTAAGGATCATCCACATAGGTACAAAACTTCTTTCTAGGGTTCATAAGTAGCTTTTGAACTAAAGTTCGTCCAAATTTGGAATTATAGCAGACTTCGACATGTAGAAAGCCAAAGTTCGTCCTTTACGAACACTTTCTTGACCTTTTGCGTCTAACTTCCTCCATACTGGTACAAAACTCCTCTCCAGGGTTCATAAGTATCTTTTAAACCAAACTTCTTCCAAATTTGGATTTGGAGAACATTTCGACGAGGAGAGACCCATAGATATCTTTTGTGTCTATGTTTATCTACAATGGTACAAAACTCCTCTCTAGTTCATAATTATCTTTCAAATCAAACTTCATCCAAATTCTGACTTGGAGAACATTTTAACAAGTAGAAACCCAAAGTTCGTCATTTTTGGACACTTTCTTGACCTTTTGGTCCAAAGTTTATCCATACAGGTACAAAAACTATTGTCCAACGTTCATCAGTAACTTTTAAATCAAACTTCGACCAAATTTGGATTAAGAGCACATTCTGACACATAGAAAACCAAAGTTCGTCCTTTTCAGACTCTTCTTGACCATTTGTGTAAAAGTTCGTCCACACATGTTCAAAACTCTTCTCCAAGATTCATAAGTATCTTTTGAACAAAACTTCATCCAAATTTAGACTTAGAGCACATTTCCACATGTAGAAACCCAAAGTTCGTTCTTTACGAACTCTTTATTTATATTTTATGCTAAGGATCATCCACACTGTGCAAAAATCCTTTCGAGGGTTCATAAGTACCTTTTTTGAACCAAAGTTCGTCAAAATTTGGAATTATTGCAGACTTCGTCATGTAGAAACCAAAAGTTTGTCCTTTGCGGACTTTTCTTGACGTTTCGTGTCTAAGTTCGTCCACACTAGTACAAAACTCCTCTTCAGAGTTCATAAGTATCATTTAAACCAAACTTCTTCCAAATTTGGAATTGGAGGACATTTGGACAAGGAGAAACCCATCTTGATCTTTTGCGTCCAAGTTTATCCACAATGGTAAAAAAACTCCTCTCTAGTTCATAATTATCTTTTGAACCAAACTTCGTCCAAATTTTGACTTGGAGAACATTTCAACAAGAGAAACCCAAAGTTCATCATTTTTGGATAGTTTCATGACCTTTTGGTCCAAAGTTTATCCATACAGGTACAAAACTATTTTTTAGCGTTCATCAGTAACTTTTAAACCAAACTTCGATCAAATTTGGACTAAGAGCACATTTCGACTCGTAGAAACCCAAAGTTTGTCCTTTTCGGACTCTTTCTTGTACTTTTATGTCAAAGTTCATCCACACATGTTCAAAACTCCTAAGTATCTTTTGAACCAAACTTCATCCAAATTTAGACTTGGAGCACCTTTCTACAAGTAGAAACCCAAAGTTCTTCCATTCTGGACTCTATCTTGACATTTTGTGCTAAGAATTATCGATACAGGTACAAAACTCCTTTCCAGGGTTCATAAGTACCTTTTAAACCAAAGTTCGTCAAAATTTGGAATTATTGCAAACTTCAACATGTAGAAACCCAAAGTTCGGCCTTTACGGACTCTTTCTTGACCTTTTGTGACTAAGTTCATCCATACTGATATAAAACTCCTCTCCAGGGTTCATAAGTATCTTTTAAACCAAACTTCTTCCAAATTTGGATTTGGAGGACATTTCAAGAAGGAAAAACCCATGCTGATCTTTTGTGTCTAAGTTCATCCACAATTGTACAAAACACTTCTCTAGTTCATGATTATCTTTTGAACCAAACTTCGTCCAAATTTTGACTTGGAGAACATTTCAACAAGTAGAACCCAAAGTTCATCATTTTTGGACCTTTTCCTTACCTTTTGGTCCAAATTTTATCCATACAGGTGCAAAACTATTGTCCAGCGTTCATCAGTAACTTTTAAACCAAACTTCGACCAAATTTGGTCTAAGAGCACATTTTGCCATGTAAAAACTCAAAGTTCGTCCTTTTCGAACTGTTTCTTGACCTTTTGTGTCAAAGTTCGTCCACACACGTCCAAAACTCCTCTCCAGGGTTTATAAGTATCTTTTCAACCAAACTTCATCCAAATTTAGACTTGGAGCACATTTCAACATGTAGAAACCCAAAGTTCGTCCTTTTCGGACTCTTTCTGTACATTTTGTGCTAAGGATCCTCCACAATGGTAAAAAAACTCCTCTCTAGTTCATAATTATCTTTTGAACTTACTTCGTCCAAATTTTGACTTGGAGAACATTTCAACAAGAGAAACCCAAAGTTCATCATTTTTGGATAGTTTCATGACCTTTTGGTCCAAAGTTTATCCATACAGGTGCAAAACTATTGTCCAACGTTCATTAGTAACTTTTAAACCAAACTTCGACCAAATTTGGACTAAGAGCACATTTTGACATATAGAAACCCAAAGTTCATCCTTTTCGGACTCTTTCTTGACCTTTTGTGTCAAAGTTCGTGCACACATGTTCAAAACTCCTCTCCAGGGTTCATAAGTATCTTTTGAACAAAACTTCATCCAAATAAGACTTAGAGCACATTTCCACACGTAGAAACCCAAAGTTCGTCCTTTTCGGACTATTTCTTTACATTTTGTGCTAAGGATCGTCCACATTGGAAACAAACTCCTTCCAGGGTTCATAAGTACCTTTTGAACCAAAGTTCGTCAAAATTTGGAATTATTGCAGACCTCGAAACCCAAAGTTCGTCCTTTATAGACTCTTTCTTGACCGTTAGTGTCTAAGTTCATCTACACTGGTACAAAATTTCTCTCCTGGGTTCATAAGTATATGTTTTTTCTTTGTATTCTTGTGTTTAGAATGCATGTATTATAACTTTTAATCTATTTGATCAATTAGATTGTGGAGAGTTCGAAATCTTGAAGTTAGGAACAAGTTCTCCTTTCTTCTTGATCATCGATCAATCTTCCAAGCCAAATCTGTTTAGCTTTCTTGGGGTTACTTACTAAATAGTTAATTGGGGTTATTCTTATTATCGTTGTAGGGGTTCATCTAGAATAATGGGGGGTTCTCATACGTGATTGAGGTAGTTTCCTTTATCATTTGGTATCAGAGCTTTGGCTCTAAACAGATTATATCTTTTTTGGTTATCCTTTCCATGCTATGTTCTTTCTTTCTTTAAATCATTTCATTCGTTTCTATTTTTTTTCTTGTGTCTCTTCATCTTCTCATTTATTTTTCTTACTTCATACACTAAGCTTGCCAAAAAAAAAAAGTTCGTTCTTTTTAGTCTCTTTCTTGACCTTTTGGTCCAAAGTTTATCCATACAGGTACAAAACTATTGTCCAGTGTTCATCAATAACTTTTAAACCAAACTTCGACAAAATTTGAACTAAGAGCACATTTCAACACGTAGAAACCCAAAGTTCGTCCTTTTCAGACTCTTTCTTGACCTTTTGTGTCAAAGTTCGTCCACACATGTACAAAACTCCTCTCCAGGGTTCACAAGTATCTTTTGAACCAAACTTCATCAAAATTTAGACTTGGAGCAACTTTCGACAAGTAGAAACCCTAAGACCGTTCTTTTCGGACTCTTTCTTGACATTTTGTGCTAAGGATCATTCACACAGGTAAAAAACTCCTTTCCAGGGATCATAAGTAACCTTTAAACCAAAGTTCGTCCAAATTTGGAATTATAGCAGACTTCGACATTTAAAAACCCAAAGTTTGTCCTTTTCAAACTCTTTCTTGACCTTTTGTGTCTAAGTTCGTCCACACTGGTACAAAACTCCTCTCTGGGGTTCATAAGTATCCTTTGAACCAAACTTCTTCCAAATTTGGACTTGGAGCACATTTCGACAAGTAGAAACCCGAAGTTCTTTCTTTTTACTGTCTGTCTTTACCCTTTGTGCCAAAGTTCGTCGACATAGGTACAAAATTTCTTTCTAGGGTTCATAAGTACCTTTAGAACCAATCTTCATCTAAATTTTGACTTGAATCACATTTCGACAAGTAGAAACCCAAAACTCCTTCCATCGTTCATAAGTAACCTTTAAACCAAACTTAATCCAAATTTGGACTTGGAGCACATTTTGACAAGTAGAAACCCATAGTTCACCTTTTTAGTCTCTTTATTTACCCTTTGTGTCAAAGTACGTCCACATAGGTACAAAATTCCTTTCTAGGGTTCATAAATACCTTTTGAACCAAACTTTGTCAATATTTTAACTTGGAGCAGATTTCGACTAGTAAAAACCTAAAGTTTGTTATTTTTGGACTCTTTCTTGACCTTTTTGTCCAAAGTTTATCCATACAGGTACAAAACTTCTGACCAGGGTTCATAAGTAACTTTTAAACAAAACTTCGTCCAAATTTGGACCGAGAGCACATTTCGACACATAGAAACCCAAAGTTCATCCTTTTTAGTCATCTTTACCCATTTGAACAAGTACCTTTTGAACAAATTTCATTCAAATTTTGACTTGAAGCACATTTCGACAAGTAGAAATAAAAAGTTCGTCATTTTTGGACTATTTCTTGACCGTTTGGTCTAAGTTCATCTATACAGATACAAAACTCCTGTCCATTGTTCATAAGTGACTTTTAAACAAAACTTCATCCAAATTTGGACTGATAGCACATTTTGACACGTAGAAACCTAAAGTTCGTCTGTTGCGGACACTTTCTATCCCTTTTGTGTCAAAGTTCGTCCATATAGGTACAAAACTCCTCTCCAGGGTTTATATGTATCTATCGAACCAAACATCGTACAAATTTGGACTTGGAGCACATTTTAATAAGTAGAAACCCAAAGTTCGTCCTTTGCGGACTATTTCTTTCCCTTTTGTGTCAAAGTTCATTCACCCAGGTACAGAACTCCTCACCAGGGTTCATAAGTATATTTTGAACCAAACTTCGTCCAAATTTTTACTTGGAGCACATTTCGACAAGTGGAAACAAAACGTTCATACTTTTTTGTCTCTTTCTTTACCCTTTGTGCCAAAGTTCATCCACATAGGTACAAAATTCCATTATAGGGTTCATAAGGGTACCTTTTGACTGAGAGCACATTTCGACATGTAGAAACAAAAAGTTCGTCCTTTGCGAACTCTTTCTTGAACTTTTGTGTCAAAGTTCGTCCGCACAGGTACAAAACTCTTCTCCAGGGTTCATAAGTATCTTTTTAACTAAACTACGTCCAAATTTGGACTTGGAGCACTTTTTGACAAGTAGAAACCTAAAGTTTGTCATTTTCGGACTCTTTTTTGACATTGTGTGCCAAGGGTCATCCACACACATACAAAACTCATTTCCAGGGTTCATAAGTATCTTTTGAACCAAAGTTCGTCCAAATTTAGAATTTTAGTAAACTTTGACATGTAGAAACTCAAAGTTCGTCCTTCTTAGATTCTTTCTTGACCTTGTCTAAGTTCTCATCCACACTGGTACAAAACTCCTTTCCAGGGTTCATAAGTATCTTTTGAACCAAACTTCTTCCAAATTTGGACTTGGAGCACATTTCGAGAAGTAGAAACCCAAATTTCTTCCAAATTTGTACTTGGAGCACATAAGTATCTTTTGTGTCTATGTTCTCGGACTCTTTCTTGACCACCCTCTCATGAACAGTCTGACGGATACCCCTGGCATCCATAACCGAAAACAAATCATTGCTACTACAACGAGAGCGAACACAACGATAAAAAAAGCCTACCAAATTCTCTCCAAATAGAAATGTGCTCCAAGTAGAAATGACATAAACTTTAGGTTTCTATTTGGAGCACAAGCCGACCAAAGAATCCAATAATCCACTACTACTTAAAGCACATTTCGACAAGTAGAAATCCAAAGTCCATCTTTTTCATACTTTTCTTGACATTTTGTGCCAAGGTTCATCCACACAGGTACGAAACTCATTTCCCATCATAAGTACCTTTTGAACCAAAGTTCATCCAAATTTGGAATTACAGCAGACTTCGACATGTAGAAACCAAAGCTCGTCCTTATCAGAAAATTTCTTAACCTTTTATGTTTAACTTCGTCCACACTTGTACAAACTCCTCTCCAGAGTTCATAAGTATCTTTTGAACCAAATTTCTTCCAAATTTGGACCTGGAGAACATTTCGATAAGTAGAAACCCATAGTTCGTCCTTTTTAGTCTCGTTCTTTAACCTTTGTGCCAAAGTTCGTCTACATAAGTACAAAACTCCTTTCTAGGGTTCATAAGTTTATCTTTTAAACCAAATTCGTCCAAATTTTTTACTTGGAGCACATTTCGTCCAAAGTAGAAACCCAAAGTTCGTCCTTTGTGGACTCTTTCTTGACCTTTTGTGTCATAGTTCGTCCACACAGGTACAAAACTCCTCTCCAGGGTTCATAAGTATCTTTTGAACAAAACTTCGTCTAAATTTGTACTTGGAGCACATTTCGAAAAGTAGAAACCCATAGTTCGCCCTTTTTAGTCTCTTTCTTTACCGTTTGTGCCAAAGTATGTCCACATAGGTACAAAATTCCTTTATAGGGTTCATAAACACATTTTGAACTAAACTTCGTCCATATTTTGACGTGGAGCACATTTTGACAAGTAGAAACCCAAAGTTCGTCATTTTTGGACTCTTTCTTGACTTTTTTTGTCCAAAGTTCATCCATACAGGTAAAAACTCATGTAAATGATAATGCCTACAAATTGGATCTTCGAGGTGAGTACAACGTAAGTTCTATTTTCAATGTAGCTGATTTGACTCCTTTTGATGTAGGGAATGAAGACCTTGATTTGAGGACAAATCTTTTTAAAGAAAGGGGGGATGATATGACTTCAACCGATATGACTTCAACCATTGAACCATTACATGTACCTAAAGGACCAATTACAAGAAGCAAGACAAAGAAGATTCAAGAGGCATTTACACTATATCTTCAAAAACTATAAAATTCACAAGAACCGACAAATAATTTTGAGATCAAAGTTTTATATAATGTTAGTTCAATGAGTCAAGAAGAGAATGACATGAAGATGACATGGAAAAGTCCTATAGTTTGGAAGATGACATGGTGGTCAAAAAAAGTGTAGATTTTGTGAAGAAAATGTTGTCAAGTGTGCATTGCATGGGGAAATGTGATGTCAAACCTTGTCAAACGTGCATACCTACTTTGCCACCTTCTAGAGGAGATATTTAAGCAATTTGAAGACTTTCTACATTTCTAGTTTTGCATTTAGACTTATCATTTAGTATGCAAGTAAGTTTCAAGTTTCTAGGTGTTATTTTCTACAATTTGCAATTAATTGTATTTGAATGACTTTTGAGTTTCTTGCATCCACGACCATTTGGCCTATAAAACAGCTTTAATGTTCTTCCAAACTCAGATTATCAATAGTAAAAAGCTTGTGCTTATTCAACCTTTTGGTGTTGTCTTTTTCTTTCAAATCTTGCTTTAGATTTGATATTTAAATCAATTCATTGGATTAGTCTTGATCAAACTAATTCTGGAATGAGTTGTTGAGGATCTAAGAGTGACCATCATAGATTCTAAGTTCGATCTAAGTAGCTTTCTTTGTGAGTGTTTGCACAGATCCTAGAAGGATCTCTAGCTTTGCATCCAACAAGCATCGCGGGTGCTTATCACTTTTGGTCGAGAGTTCATCCATACAGATACAAAACTATTGTCCAGCGTTCATAAGTAACTTTTAAACCAAACTTCAACCAAATTTGGACTGAGAGCACATTTTGACAAGTAGAAACCCGAAGTTCGTCCATTTCAGATTCTTTCTTGACCCTTTATTTCAAAGTTTGTCGATACAGGTACAAAACTCCTCTCTAAGGTTCAAAAGTATCTTTTGAACCAAACTTCTTCCAAATTTGGACTTGGAGCACATTTCGACAAGTAGAAACACAAACTTCTTCCTTTTTAGTCTCTTTCTTTACCCTTTGTGTCAAAGTTCATCCACATAGGCACAAAATTCCTTTCTAGGATTCATAAGTATCGAGCCAAACTTCATTTAAATTTTGACTTGGAGCACATTTTGCCAAGTGGAAACCCAAAGTTCATCCTTTGCGGACTCTTTCATGACCTTTTGTGCCAAAGTTCATCCACACAGGTATAAAACTCAGACAGGGATCTGTATATTTTGAACAACACTTCGTCCAAATTTTGAATTAGAGCACATTTCGACAAGTAGAAAAAAAAAAACTCGTCTTGTCGGACTCTTTCTTTACATTTTGACTTGGAGCACATTTCGAGAAGTAAAAACCTAATGTTCGTCATTTTTGGACTCTTTCTTGACCTTTTTGTCCAAATTTCATCCATATCAAAACTATTGTTCAGTGTTCACAAGTAACTTTTAAACCAAACTTCGACCAAATTTGGATTGAGAGAACATTTCAACATGTAGAAATGCAAAGTTCGTCATCTTCAGACACTTTCTGTACCTTATGTGTAAAAGTTCATCCACATATGTACAAAACTCCTCTCCAGAGTTCATAAGTATCTTTTGAACCAAACATCTTCCAAATTTGGACTTTGAGCACATTTTGAATAGTATAAACCCAAACTTTGTCCTTTTTAGTCACTTTCTTTACCCTTTGTACCAAAGTTCGTCCATGTGGGTACAAAATTCCTTTCTAGGGTTCATAAGCTTTTGAACCTTCATCCAAATTTGGACTTGGAGCACATTTCGACAAGTAGAAACCAAAAGTTCGTCATTTTTCGAATCTTTCTTGACCTTTTGGTCCAAAGTTCATCCATACAGTTACAAAACTCCAGTCCAGCGTTCATAAGTAACGTTCAAACCAAACTTCATCGAAATTTGGACTGAGAAGACATTTCAACACGTAGAAAAGAAAAGTTCATCCTTTGCGGACTATTTCTTGACCTTTTATGTCAAAGTTCATCCACACAGGTACAAAACTCCTCTCCAGGGTTCATAACTATCTTTTCAACCAACCTTCTTCCAAATTTTGACTTGGAGTACATTTCAACAAGTAGAAACCCAAAGCCCATCATTTGCAGACTTCTTCTTGCCCCTTTGTTTAAAAGTTCGTCCACACAGATACAAAACTCCTCTCTAGGGTTCATAAGTATCTGTTGAACCAAACTTTGTCCAAATTCAGCCTTAAATATCTCTTTCTTTACCCTTTTTGCCAAAGTTCATCCACATAGGTACAAAATTCTAGTAGTGTTCACAAGTACCTACAAAATTTGACTAAGAGCACACTTCAACACATAGATACCAAAGTTCGTCCTTTTTGGACACTTTCTTGAACATTTGTGTCAATGTTCGTCCAGATAGGTACAAAACTCCTCTCCAGGGTTCATAAGTTTCTTTTAAACAAAACATCATCCAAATTTGAACCTAGAGCACATTTCAACAAGTAGAAACCCAAATTTCGTCCTTTTCAGACTCTTTTTTGACATTTTGTGCCAAGGTTCATCCACACAGGTACAAAACTCCTTTCCAGGGTTCATAAGTACCATTTGAACCAAAGTTCATCAAAATTTGGAAGTATAATAGACCAAACATGTAGAAACCCAAAGTTCGTCCTTTTTAGTCTCCTTCTTTACCCTTTCTTCCAACTTTCGTCGACATAGATAAAAAAATTCCTTTCTACGATTCATAAATATTAACTTGGAGCACATTTCGGCAAGTAGAAACCCCATGTTCGCCATTTTTGGACTCTTTCTTGAACTTTTGGTACAAATTTCATCCATACAGGTACAAAACTCATATCTAGGGTTCATAAGTTACTTGCTTGGATTGAGAGCACATTTCGACACATAGAAACCCAAAGTTCATCCTTTTCGGACTCTTTCTTGACCTTTTGTGTCAAAGTTCGTCCCCATAGGTACAAAACTCCTCTCCAGGGTTCATAAATATCTTTGGAACAAAACTTCGTCCAAATTTGGACTTGGAGCACATGTCAACATGTGGAAACCCAAAGTTCGTTCTTTTCAGACTCCTCCATGAAACTTTCTGCCAAGATTCATCCACACAGGTACCTTCCTTTTCAGGGTTCATAAGTACGTTTTGAACCAAAGTTCGTCCAAATTTTGAATTAGAGCAGACTTCGACATGTAGAAACCCAAAGTTCGTCCTTTACGAACTCTTTATTGACCTTTTGGGTCTAAGTTCGTCCACACTAGTAGAAAATTCCTCTCCAGGGTTCATAAGTATTTTTTAAACCAAACATCTTCCAAACTTGGACTTGGAGGACATTTTGACAAGGAGAAAGCCAAGGTTCGTCTTTTAGTCTCTTTGTTTACCCTTTGTGCCAAACTTTGTCCACATAGGTACAAAATTCGTTTCTAGGGTTCATAAGTAGTTTGAACCAAGCTTCGTCCAAATTTTGACTTGGTGTACATTTTGACAACTGGAAACCAAAAGTTCGTCATCTTTCGACTCTTTGTTGACCTTTTGGTCCAAAGTTCATCCATACAGATACAAAACTATTGTCCATCGTTCATAAGTAGTTTTGAACAAAATTTCGACCAAATTTCGACTAAGAACACATTTCAACAGGTAGAAACCCAAAGTTCGTCCTTTTTGGACTCTTTTTTAACCTTTTTGTCAAAGTTCATCCACATATGTACAAAACTCTTCTCCAAGGTTTATAAGTATCTTTTGAACCAAACATTAATCAAATTTGGATTTAGAGCACATTTCGACACGTAGAAACACAAAGTTTGTCCTTTTCGGACTATTTCTTGACCTTTTGTGTCAAAGTTCATCCACACAGGTACAAAACTCCCCTCCAGGGTTCATAAGTATCTTTGAACCAAACTTCTTTCAAATTTGGATTTGGAGCACATTTCGACAAGTAGAAGCCCAAAGTTCGTTCTTTTTAGTCTCTTTCTTTACTCTTTGTGCCAAAGTTCGTCCACATAGGTACAAAATTCCTTTCTAGGGTTCATAAGTACCTTTTGAACCAAACTTTCTCCAAATTTTGACTTGGAGAACATTTCGACAAGTAGAAGACAAAAGTTCATCATTTTTGGACTCTTTCTTAACCTTTTGGTCCAAAGTTCATCCAAACAGGTACAAAACTATTGTCCACCGTTCATAAGTAACTTTTAAACCGAACTTTGTCTATAAGCACATTTTGACAAGTAGAAACGCAAAGTTTGTCCTCTTCGGACACTTTATTGACCTTTTGTGTAAAAGTTCGTCAACACAGATACAAAACTCCTCTCCAGGGTTCATAAGTATCTTTTGAACCAAACATCGTTCAAATTTTGACTTGGAGAAGATTTCGACAAGTGGAAACCCAAAGTTCATCCTTTGCAGACTCTTTCATGACCTTTTATGCCATAGTTCGTCCACATTGGTACAAAACTCTTCTCTAGGGATCATAAGCATCTTTCAAAAGAAACTTCATCCAAATTTTGACTTGGAGACATTTCAACAAGTAGAAACCAAAAATTCGTCTTGTCAGACTATTTCTTGAAATTTAGACAAGTACAAACTCCTTTCCAATGTTCAGAAGTACTTTTTGAATCAAAGTTCGTCTAAATTTGGAATTATAGAAGAATTCGATATGTAGAAACTCAAAGTTTGTTACGGACTCTTTCTTGAACTTTTGTGACTAAGTTCGTCCACACTGCTGCAAAACTCCTCTCCAGGGTTCATAAGTATCTTTTGAACCAAACTTCTTCCAAATTTGAACGTGGAGCACATTCGACAAGTAGAAACCCAAACTTCATCCTTTAGTCTCTTTCTTTACCCTTTGTGTCAAAGTTCGTCCACATAGGTACAAAATTCCTTGCTAGGGTTCATAAGTATGTTTTAAACCGAACTTCTTCCTAATTTTGACTTGGAGCACATTTCGACAAGCTGATGACAAAAGTTTGCCATTTTTGGACTCTTCCTTGACCTTTTGGTCCAAAGTTCATCTATACAAGCACAAAACTATTTTCCAGCGTTCATAAGTAACTTTTAAACCAAACTTTGTCTAAATTTGCACTGCGAGCAAATTTCGACACGTAGAAACGCAAAGTTTGTCCTTTTCGGACTCTTTAGACTTTTGTGCCAAAGTTCATCCACACAGATATAAAACTCCTATCCAGGGTTTATAAGTATCTTTTGAACCAAACTTCGTTCAAATTTGGACTTGGAGCACATTTCGACCAGTGAAAGGAAAAAGTTCATCCTTTCGGAATCTTTCTTGACCTTTTGTGACAAGGTTCATCCACACTAGTACAAAACTCCGCTTCAGAGTTCATTATTATCTTTTGAACAAAACTTCGTCCAAATTTTGACATGGAGCACATTTCGACAGATAGAAACCTAAAGTTCATCATTTTCAGACTCCTTCTTGACATTTGTACCAAGGTTCATCCACACAGGTACAAAACTCCTTTCCAGGGTTCATAAGTACCATTTGAACCAAAGTTCGTCCAAATTTGGAATTATAGCATACTTCGACATGAAGAAACCCAAAGTTCGTCCATTTCAGTCTCTTTATTGATTTTTTATGTCTAAGTTTGTTGACACTAGTACAGAACTCCTCTACAGGGTTCATAGGCATCTTTTGAACCAAATTTCCTCCAAATTTTGACTTAGAGCGCATTTCGACAAGTAAAAACCCAAAGTTCGTCCTTGTTAGTCTCTTTCCTTGCCCTTTTTGACAAAGTTCATCTAGTTAGATACAAAATTCCTTTCTAGAGTTCATAAGTACGTTTTGAACCAAACTTCGTCCAAATATTGACTTGGAGAACATTTCGACAAGTAGAAACCCAAAGTACGTTTTTTGGACTCTTTCTTGACCTTTTGGTTGAAAGTTCATCCATACAAATACAAAACTATTGTCAAGCGTTCATAAGTAGCTTTTAAACCAAACTTCAATCAAATTTGGACTGAGAGGACATTTCGACAATTAGAAACCCAAAGTTCGTCCTTTTCGGATTTTTCTTGACCTTTTGTATCAAGGTTCATCCAGATAGGTACAAAACTCCTTTCCAATGTTCATAAGTACTTTTTTAACCAAAGTTCGTCTAAATTTGGAATTATAGAAGATTTCAACATGTAGAAACCCAAAGTCGTCCTTTTTGGACTCTTTCTTGACCTTTTGTGCTTAAGTTCGTCCTGAGTACAAACTCCTCTCTAGAGTTCATAAGTATCTTTTGAACCAAACATCTTCAAAATTTAGACTTGGAGCACATTTCGACGAGTATAAACCCAATACATTTCGACGAGTATAAACCCAAACTTCGTCCGTTTTAGGCACTTTCTTTACCCTTTGTGCAAAAGTTCGTCCACATGGGTACAAAATTCCTTTCTAGGGTTCATATGCTTTTTAACCAAACTTCATCGAAATTTTAACTTGAGCACATTTCGACAAGTAGAACCAAAAGTTCGTCATTTTTTTACTCTTTCTTGACCTTTTGGTCCAAAGTTCATCCGTACAGTTACAAAACTCCTGTCCAGCGTTCATAAGTAACGTTTAAACCAAACTTCGTCCAAATTTGGATTGAGAGGACATTTCGACACGTAGAAACAAAACGTTTGTCCTTTGCAGACTCTTTCTTGACCTTTTGTGTCAAAGTTCGAACACACAGGTACAAAACTCCACTCTAGGGTTCTAACTATCTTTTGAACCAAACTTCTTCCAAATTTTGACTTGGAGTACATTTCGACAAGTAGAAACCCAAAGTTCGTCCTTTGCAGACTCTTTCTTGCTCTTTTGTGTTAAAGTTCGTCCACACAAGTACAAAACTCCTCTCTAGGGTTCATAAGTATCTTTTGAACCAAACTTCATCCAAATTTGGACTTGCACATTTCGACAAGTAGAAACACAAAGTTTGTCTATTTCTTTACCTTTGTGCCAAAGTTCATTCACATAGGTACAAAATTCTACTCTACGGTTCACAAGTACCATTTAAACAAAATTTTAACAAAATTTGGACTGAGAGCACATTTCAACACGTAGAAACCCAAAGTTCGTCCTTTTTGGACTCTTTCTTGAACATTTGTGTCAAAGATCATATAGATAGGTACAAAACTCCTCTCCAGGGTTCATAAGTTTCTTTTGAATGAAACATCGTCCAAATTTGGAATTTGGAGCACATTTCGACAACTAGAAACCCAAATTTCATCCTTTTCGGACTCTTTCTTGACATTTTGTGCCAAGGTTCATCCACACAAATACAAAACTCCTTTCCAAGGTTCATAAGTACCAACTGCACCTAAGTTCATCCAATTGCACTTAAGTTCATCCAAATTTCGAACTATAGTAGACTTTGACATGTAGAAACTTAAAGTTCATCATTTTCAGACTCTTTCTTGACCTTTTGTATCTAACTTCGTCACCACTGGTATAAAACTCTCTCTAGAGTTCATATGAATCTTGTCAACCAAACTTCTTCCAAATTTCGACAAGTAGAAACCCAAAGTTCGTCCATGTTAGTCTTTTTCTTTATCCTTTGTTCCAAGGTTTGTCTACATAAGTACAAAATTAATTTCTAGGGTTTATAAGTATCAAGGCGCACATTTTGACAAGTATAGACCCCAAGTTCGCAATTTTTGGACTCTTTCTTGAACTTTTGGTCCAAATTTCTTCCATGCAGGTACAAAACTCCTATCCAGGGTTCATAATTTACTTGTTTGGACTGAGACCACTTTCCACATGTAGAAACCCAATGTTCATCCTTTTCGGATTCTTTCTTGATCTTTTGGGTCAAAGTTCGTCCCCATAGGTACAAAATTCCTCTCCAAGGTTCATAAATATCTTTTGAACATCTTCCAAATTTGGACTTGGAGAACATTTTGACAAGTAGAAACCCAAAGTTCGTCCTTTTCGGACTCTTTCTTGACATTTGTACCAAGGTTCATCCACACAGGTATAAAACTCCTTTCCACGGTTCATAAGTACCATTTGAACCAAAGTTCTTCCAAATTTGGAATTATAGCAGACTTCGACGTGTAGAAACCCAAAGTTTGTCCTTTTCAGACTTTTTCTTGATTTTTTTGTCTAAGTTCGTCCACACTGGTATAAAACTCCTCTCCAGGGTTCATAAGTATCTTTTGAACTAAATTTCTTCCAAATTTGGACTTAGAGCACAATTCAACAAGTAAAAACCCAAAGTTCATCCTTGTTAGTCTCTTTCCTTACCCTTTGTGACAAAGTACATCCATACTGATACAAAACTCCTATCCAGGGTACGCAAGTAAATTTTAATCCAAACTTCGACCAAATTTGGAATGAGAGCACATTTCGACACGTAGAAACCCAAAGTTCATCCTTTTTCAGACTATTTCTTGACCTTTTGTCTCAAAGTTTGTCCACACAGATACAAAACTCCTCTCACGGGTTTATTTAGTAATTTTTGAACAAAACTTCGTCCAAATTTGGACTTGGGGCACATATCAACAAGTAGAAACCCAAAGTTCGTTCTTTGTAGTCTCTTTCTTTACCCTTTGTGCTGAAGTTCGTCCACATAGGTACAAAATTCCTTTCTACGGTTCCTAAGTACCTTTTGAACCAAACTTCGTCCAAATTTTGACTTGAAGCACATTTCGACAGAGAGAAACAAAAATTTCATCATTTTTGGACTCTTTCTTGACCTTTTGGTCCAAAGTTCATCCATACAGGTACAAAACTCCTATCCAGGTTCCATAAGTAACTTTTAAACCGAACTTCGACCAAATTTGGACTGAGAGCGCATTTTGACACATAGAAACCCAAAGTTCATTCTTTGTGGACTCTTTCTTGACCTTTTGTGTCAAAGTTCGTCCACATAGGTACAAAACTCTTTCCCAGTGTTCATAGGTATCTTTTGAACCAAACTTCGTCCAAATTTGGACTTTGAGCACATTTCCACTAGTCGAAACCCAAAGTTCGTCATTTTTGGAATCTTTCTTGCCCTTTTGTGTCTAAGTTCATCCACACATGTACAAAACTCATTTCCAGGGTTCATAAGTATCTTTCGAACAACACTTCGTCTAAATTTAGACTTGGGGCATATTTCGACAAGTAGAAATCCAAAGTTCGTCACTTTTGGACTCTTTCTTGACCTTTTGATCCAAAGTTCATCCATATAGGTACAAAACTCTTGTCCAGGGTTCATAACCAACAATTAAAACTTCCACCAAATTTGGATGGAGAGTGCATTTCGACACGTAGAAACCCAAAGTTCGTTCTTTGTGGACTCTTTCTTAACCTTTTGTGTCAAAGTTCATTCACATAGGTACAAAACTCTTCTCCAGGGTTCATAAGTATCTTTTGAACCAAACTTCGTCCAAATTTGGAGTTTGAGCACATTTCGGAACCCAAAGTTCATCATTTTTGGGATCTTTCTTGCCCTTTTGTGTCTACGTTTGTCCACACAAGTACATAACTCATTTCCAAGGTTCATAGGTATCTTTTGAACGACACTTTGTCCAAATTTGGACTTGGAGCATATTTCGACATGTAAAATCTAAAGTTCGCCATTTTTGGACACTTTCTTGACCTTTTTGTCCAAAGTTTATCCATACGTGTACGAAACTATTGTCTAGCGTTCATCAGCAATTTTTAAACCAAACTTCGACAAAATTTGGACTAAGAGCACATTTCGACACGTAGAAACCCAAAGTTCGTCCTTTTTGCACTCTTTCTTGACCTCTGGTGTCAAAGTTCGTCCACACATGTACAAAACTCGTCTCCACGGTTCATAAGTATCTTTTGAGCCAAACTTCATCAAAATTTAGACTTAGAGGACATTTCAACAACTAGAAACCCAAAGTTCGTCCTTTTCGGACTCTTTCTTGATATTTTGTGCCAAGGTTCATCCACACAGGTACAAAACTCCGTTTCAGAGTTCAAAAGGTTTTTGAACCAAAGTTCGTTTAAATTTAAAATTATAGCAAACTTCGACATGTAGAAACCCAAAGTTCGTCCGTTACGGACTCTTTCTTGACCTTTTGTGTCTAAGTTGGTCCACATTGGTACAAAACTCCTCTCCAGGGTTCATAAGTATCTTTTGAACCAAACTTCTTCCAAATTTTGATTTAGAGGACATTTCGAAAAGGAGAAACCCAAAGTTCGTCCTTTTTAGTCTCTTTCTTTATCCTTTGTGTTAATGTTTGTCCATATAGGTACAAAAATTCGTTTCTAGGGTTCATAAGTACCTTTTGAACCCAACTTCGTCCAAATTTTGACTTAGAGCACATTTCGACAAGTTAACCCAAAGTTCATCATTTTTGGACACTTTCTTGACCATTTGGTTCAAAGTTTATCCATACAGGTACAAAACTATTGTCCAGCATTCATCAATAACTTTTAAACCAAACTTCGACAAAATTTGGACTAAGAGAACATTTCGACACATAGAAACCCAAAGTTCACCCTTTTCGCACTCTTTCTTGACCTTTTGTGTCAAAGTTCGTCTACACATGTACAAAACTTCTCTCCAGGGTTCATAAGTATGTTTTGAACCAAACTTAATCAAAATATAGACTTGGTGCACATTTCGACAAGTAGAAACCCATGTTCGTCCTTTTCGGACTCTTTCCTGATATTTTTTGTTAAGCATCTTTCGATCAAACAATAAGTATCTTTTGTAATAAACTTTGTTCAAATTTGGAGTTGGAGCACATTTCGACAAGTAGAAACCCAAAATTCGTCCTTTTCAGTCTTTTCCTTTACCCATTTTGCCAATGTTCGTCCACATAAGTACAAAATTCCATTCTAGGATTCATAAGTACCTTTCGAACCAAACTTCGTCTAAATTTTAACATGGAGCACATTTTGACAAATATAAAACCCAAAATTCTTCATTTTGGGACTCTTCCTTGACCTTTTGGTCCAATGTTCATCCATACTGATACAAAAATCCTAACCAGGGTTCATAAGTATCTTTTGAACTAAATTTCTTCCAAATTTGGACTTAGAGCACAATTTGACAAGTAAAAACCTAAAGTTCATCCTTGTTAGTCTCTTTCCTTACCCTTTGTGATAAAGTTCGTTCAAAGAGATACAAATTCCTTTCTAGAGTTCATAAGTACCTTTTGAACCAAACTTCATCCAAATTTTGACTAGGAGCACATTTCAACAAGTAGAAACCCAAAGTTCTTTTTTGGACTCTTTCTTGACATTTTGGTCGAAAGTTCATCCATACAGATAAATTTGGGACTTGGAGCACATTTTGTCAAGTAAAAACCCAAAGTTCGTCATTTTCAGAATCTTTCTTGCCCTTTTGTGTCTAAGTTCGTCCATACAAGTACAGAACTCATTTTTAGGGTTCATAGGTATCTTTTGAACCAATCTTCGTCCAAATTTTTTACTTGAAGCAAATTTCGACAAATAGAAACCAAAAATTCGTCATTTTTGGATTCTTTCTTGACCTTTTGGTCGAAAGTTCATCCATACAGGTAGAAACTCTTGTCCAGGGTTCATAAGTAACTTAAAAACCAAATTTCGACTGAGAGCAAATTTAGACAAATAGAAACCCAAAGTTCATCTTTTGCGGACTCTTTCTTAACCTTTTGTGTCAAAGTACGTTCACAAAGGTACAAAACTCCTCTCCAAGGTTCATAAGTATATTTTGAACCAAACTTCATCCAAATTTGGACTTGGAGCACATTTCGACTAGTAGAAACCCAAAGTTCGTCATTTTCGAACTCTTTCTTGCCATTTTGTGTTTAAGTTCATCCACAAAGGTACAAGACTCCTTTCTAGGGTTCATAAGTATCTTTTGAACCATAGTTCATCCAAATTTGGACTTTGTGACAAAGTTCGTCTCTTTCTATACCCTTTGTGAAAAAGTTCGTCCACATAGGTACAAAATTCCTTTCTAGGGTTCATAAGGTAGCTTCGTCTAAATTTTGACATGGAGCATATTTTGACTAGTAGAAACCCAAAGTTCATATTTTTTGGACTCTTTCTTGACCTTTTGGTCCAAAGTTAATCCATACAATACAAAACTCCTGTCTGGTACATAAGTAACTTTTAAATCAAACTTCGGCCAACTTTGGATTGAGAGCACATTTCGACACGTTGAAACTCAAAGTTCGTCATTTTCAAACTCTTTCTTGACCTCTTGTGTCACAGTTCATCCACACAGGTCTAAAACTCCTCTCCAGAGTTCATAAGTATCTTTTGAACAAAATTTCGTCTAAATTGGTACTTGGAGCACATTTCAAAAAGTAAAACCCATAGCTTGCCTTTTTTAGTCTCTTTCTTTACCGTTTGTGACAAAGTACGTCCACATAGGTACAAAATTCTTTTCTAGGGTTCATAAATACCTTTTGAACCAAATTTCGTCCATATTTTGACATGTAGCACATTTCGACAAGTAGAAACTCAAAGTTCATCATTTTTGGACTTTTTCTTGACCTTTTTGTCCAAAGTTCATCCATATAGGTACTAAACTCTTGTCCAGGGTTCATAAATAACTATTAAACAAATCTTCGTCCAAATTTGGACATGTAGAAACCCAAACCTCGTCCTTTACGGACTCTTTCTGTACCTTTTGTGTCAAATTTTGTCCACACAGGTACAAAACTCCTCTCCTGAGTTCACAAGGATGTTTTGAACCACTTCGTCCAAATTTTGACTTGGAGCACATTTCGAAAAGTAGAAACCAAAAATTCGTCTTGTCAGACTCTTTTTTGACATTTTGTGCCATGGTTCATCCACACAAGTACAAAATTCCTTTCCACATATGTACGTTTTGAACCAAAGTTCATCTAAATTTGGAATTATAGAAGACTTCGACATGTAGAAACCCAAAATTCGTCCTTTTCCAACTCTTTCTTGACCTTTTGTGACTAAGTTCGTCCACATTGGTACAAAACTCCTCTCTAGGATTCAAAAGTATCTTCTGAACCAAACTTCTTTCAAATTCGGACTTGGAGCACATTTTCGACAAGTAGAAACCCAAACTTCGTCCTTTTTAGTCTCTTTCTTTACCCTTTGTGCCGAAGTTCGTCCACATAAGTACAAAATTCTATTCTAGGGTTCTCAAGTACGTTTTAAACCAAACTTCCTCTAATTTTGACTTGGATTACATTTCGACAAGTAGAAGAAAAAAGTTCGTCGTTTTTGGACTGTTCCTTGACTTTTGGTCCAAAGTTCATCCATACTGGTACAAAACTATTGTCCAACATTTATAAGTAACTTTTAAACGAAACTTCGACTAAATTTGGACTGAGAGCATATTTCGACACATAGAAAAGGAAAGTTTGTCCTTTTCGGACTATTTATTGACCTTTTGTGTCAAGTTCGTCCACACAGATATAAAACTCCTCTCCAGGGTTCATAAGTATCTTTAGAACCGAACTTCGTTCAAATTTGGACATGGAGCACATTTCGACCAGTAAAAGCCCAAAGTTCACGCATTTCGGACATATTGTGGCCAAGGTTCATCCACATAGGTACAAAACTCCTTTCCAAGATTGATAAGTACTTTTTGAACCAAAGTTCGTCTAAATTTGGAATTTTAGCAGACTTCGACATGTAGAAACCCAAAGTTCGTACTTTTCGGACTCTTTTTTGACCTTTTGTGTCTAAGTTCGTCCACAATACAAAACTCCTCTCCAGAGTTTATAAGTATCTTTTGAACCAAACATCTTAAAAGTTTGGACTTGGAGCACATTTCGACAAATATAAACCCAAACTTCGTCCCTTTTAGTCACTTTCTTTACCCTTTGTGCCAAAGTTCGTCCATATGAGTACAAAATTCCTTTCTAGTGTTCATAAGATTTTGAACCAAACTTCATCCAAATTTTGACTTGGACTACATTCCGACAAGTAGAAACAAAAAGTCCATCATTTTTAGACTCTTTGTTGACCTTTTAGTCCAAAGTTCATGCATACAGTTACAAAACTCCTTTCCAACGTTCATAAGTAACGCTTAAACCAAACTTTGTCCAAATTGAAATTATGAGGACATTTCGACCTGTAGAGAAAAAGTTCATTCTTTGCGAACTCTTTCTTGACCTTTTGTGTCAAAGTTCATCCACATGGGTACAAAACTCCTCTCCAGGGTTTATAAATATATTTTGAACCAAACTTCGTCCAAATTTTGACTTGCACATTTCGACAAGTAGAAATGCAAAGTTCATCCTTTTTTGTCTCTTTTTTTACCCTTTGTGCAAAAGTTCATCCACATAGTTACAAAATTCTATTCTAGGGATCACAAGTACTATTTGAACCAAATTTTGACGAAATTTGGACTGAGAGCACCTTTTAACACATAGAAACCCAAAGTTCGTACTTTTTGGACTCTTTCTTGAACATTTGTGTAAAAGTTCATCCAGACAGGTACAAAACTCCTCTCAAGGGTTCATAAGTTTCTTTTGAACGAAACATCGTCCAAATTTGGAACTTGGAGCACATTTTGACAAGTGGAAACCCAAATTTCATTCTTTTCGGACTCTTTCTCGACATTTTGTGCCAAGGTTCATCCACACAAGTACAAAACTCATTTCTAGGGTTTATAAGTACGATTTGAACCAATGTTCAAACAAATTTGGAACTATAGTAGACTTTGACATATAGAAACTCAAAGTTCGTCATTTTCATACTCTTTCTTGACCTTTTGTTTCTAGGTTCATCACCACTGGTATAAAACTCCTCTCCAGGGTTCATAAGTATCTTGTCAACCAAACTTCTTCCAAATATGGAATTGGAGCACATTTCGTCAAGTAGAAACCCAAAGTTCGTCCTTTTTAGTCTCTTTCTTTACCCTTTGTTCCAACCTTTGTCTACATAGGTATAAAATTTCTTTCTAGGGTTCATAAGTATTAACTTGGAGCACATTTCGACAAGTAGAAACCCAAAGTTCGTAATTTTTGGACTTTTTCTTGAACTTTTGGTCCAAATTTCATTCATATAGGTACAAAAATCCTATCCAGGGTTTATAAGTTACTTGTTTGGACTGAAAGCATATTTCAACACGTAGAAACCCAATATTCATCCTTTTCGGACTCTATCTTGACCTTTTGTGTCAAAGTTCGCCCACACATGTTCAAAACTCCTCTCCAGGGTTTATAAGTATCTTTTAAACCAAATTTCATCCAAATTTAGACTTAGAGCACATTTCGATAAGTAGAAACTGTAAATTTGTCCTTTTTGAACTCTTCACATTGCCAAAGTTCATCCACACAGGGACAAAACTCTTTTCCAGGGTTCGTATGTACCTTTTGAGCCAAAGTTCATCCTAATTTGGATTGCGAGCACATTTCGACATGAAGAACCCCAAAGTCCGTCATTTTTGGACTCTTTCTTGACCTTTTGTGTCAAATTTCGTCCACACATGTACAAAACTCCTCTTCAGGGTTCATAAGTATCTTTTGAACCAAATTTCATCCAAATTTAGACTTGGAGCACATTTCGACAAGTAGAAACTGTAAGTTCGTCATTGACATTTTGTGCTAAGTATCATCAACACACAAACTCCTTTCCAGGGATTATAAGTACGTCTTAAACCAAAGTACGTCCAAATTTGAAATTATAGAAGACTTTGACATGTAGAAACCCAAAGTTCGTCCTTTTCGAACTCTTTCTTGACCTTTTGTGTCTAACTTCGTCCCCACTGGGACAAAACTCCTATCTAGGGTTCATTAATCTTTTAAACCAAACTTCTTCCAAATTTGGACTTGAAGCACATTTCAGCAAGTAGAAACCCAAAGTTCATCCTTTTTAGTCTCTTTCTACCCTTTGTGCCAAAGTTCGTCCACATAGGTACAAAATTCGTTTCTAGGAGTCATAGGTACGTTTTGAACTAAACTTCGTCCAAATTTTGACTTGGATCACATTTTGACAGGTAGAAACTCAAAGTACGACTTTTTTGGACTCTTTCTTGACCTTTTGGTTTAAAGTTTATCCATACAGGTACAAAACTATTGTCCAGGGTTCATATGTAACTTTTAAACTGAAATTCGACCACATTTGGACTACGAGGACATTTCAACACGAAGAACCCCAAAGTTCATTCTTTTTGGACTCTTTCTTGACCTATCTTGTCAAATTTCGTCCATGCATGTACAAAACTCCTCTCCAGGGTTCATAAGTATCTTTTGAACCAAACTTCATCCAAATTTAGACTTGGAGCACATATAAACAAGTAGAAACCGTAAGTTCATCCCTTTTGGACTCTTTCTTGACATTTTGTGCTAAGGATCATCCACACGTCCAAATTTGGACTTGGAGCACATTTCAACAAGTAGAAATCCAAAGTTCGTCATTTTTGGACTCTTTTTTGACCTTTTGGTCCAAAGTTCATGCATGGAGGTACAAAACACTTGTCCAGGGTTCATTAGTAACTTTTAAACCAAACTTCAATCAAATTTGGACTGAGAGCACATTTCGATACATGGAAACCCAAAGTTCGTTCTTTTTGGACTCTTTCTTAACCCTTTTGTGTCAAAGTTCGTCAACACAGGTACAAGACTCCTCTCCAAGCTTCATAAGTATCTTTTGAACCAAAGTCGTCCAAATTTGGACTTGAGCACATATCGACAAGTAAAAATCCAAAGTTCATCCTTTTCAGACTCTTTCTTTACATTGTGTGCCAAGGGTCATCCACACATGTACAAAACTCATTTCAATGGTTCATAAGTACATTTTGAACCAAAGTTCATCCAAATATGTAATTATAGCTGACTTCGACATGTAGAAACCCAAAATTTTTCCTTTACGGACTCTTTCATGACCTTTTGTGTCTAAGTTTGTCCACACTGGTACAAAACTCCTCTCCAGGGTTCATAATTATTTTTTGAACAAAACTTCTTCCAAATTTAGACTTGGAGTATATTTCGACAAGTAGAAACCCAAACTTTGTCCTTTTTAGTCACTTTCTTTACTCTTTGTGATAAAGTTCGTCCACATAGGTACAAAATTCTATTCTAGGGTTCATAAGTACCTTTTGAACCAAGCTTCGTCAAAATTTTGACTTGGAGCAAATTTCGACAAGTAGAAACCTAAAGTTTGTCATTTTTGGACTCTTTCTTGAACTTTTGGTCCAAAGTTCATCCATACAGGTACAAAACTCCTATCCAGGGTTCATAAGTAACTTTTAAACCAAACTTTGACCAAATTTAGACTGAAAGCACAAACCCATAGAAACCCAAAGTTTGTCCTTTTCGAACTCTTTCTTGAAATTTTGTGTCAAAGTTCATCCACAGGTACAAAACTCCTCTCCCCGGTTCATAAGTATCTTTTTAATCAAACTTCGTCCAAAATTTGGACTTGGAGCACATTTCGACAAGTAGAAATCCAAGTTTGTCCTTTTCGGACTCTTTTTTGACATTGTGTGCCAAGGGTCATCCACACACGTACAAAACTTATTTCCAGGGTTCATAAGTACCTTTTAAACCAAAGTTCGTCCAAATTTGGAATTATAGCAGACATCGACGTGTAGAAATCCAAGTTCGTTCTGTTTAAACTCTTTCATGACCTTTTGTGTCTAAGTTCATCCATATTGGTACAAAACTCCTCTCCAGGGTTCATAAGTATCTTTTGAACCAAATTTCTTCCAAATTTGTACCTGCAGCACATTTCCACAAGTAGAAACCCAAAGTTCGTCCTTCTCAGTCTCTTTCTTTACCCTTTGTGCCCAAGTTCATCCATATAGGTACAAAATTCCTTTGTAGGGTTCATATATTCTTTTAAACTAAACTTCATCCAAATTTTGACTTGGAGCACATTTTAACAAGTAGAAACCAAAAGTTCGTCATTTTTTACTCTTTCTTGACCTTTTGGTACAAAGTTCATCCATACAAATACAAAACTCCTTTCATCGTTCATAAGTAACTTTAAACCAAACTTCATCCAAATTTGGACTTGGAGCACCTTTTGACAAGTAGAAACCCATAGTTCGCCCTTTTTAGTCTCTTTCTTTACTGTTTGTTCCAAAGTATGTCCACATAGGTACAAAATTCCTTTCTAGGGTTCATAAATACCTTTGAAACCAAACTTCTTCCATATTTTTACTTGGAGCATATTTCGAATAGTAGAAACCTAAAGTTCCTTATTTTTGGACTCTTTCTTGACCTTTTTGTCCATAGTTCATCCATATAGGTACAAAACTTCATAAGTAACTTTTAAACAAAGCTTCATCCATATTTGGACTGAGAGCACATTTCGAAAGGTAGAAACCCAAAGTTCGTCCTTTGCGAACTCTTTCTGTACCTTTTGTGTCAAAGTTCGTGCACACAGGTACAAAACTCCTCTACAGGGTTCATAAGTATCTCTTGAACTAAACTTCTTCAGCATTTGGACTTGGAGCACATTTCGACAAGTAGAAACCCAAAGTTCGTCATTTTTAGTCTCTTTCTTTACCCATTGTGCAAAAAATTGTTCACATAGGTAAAAAATTCCTTTCTAGGGTTCATAAGTACCTTTTGAACAAACTTCATCCAAATTTTGACTTGGAGCACATTCGAAAAGTAGAAACAAAAAGTTCAACATTTTTGGACTATTCTTGTCCTTTTGGTCCAAAGTTCATCCATACACCAAACTTCAGTCCATGGTTCATAAGTAACTTTTGAACAAAACTTTGTCCAAATTTGGACTGATAGCACATTTCGATACGTAGAAACCCAAAGTTCGTCCTTTGCAGACTGTTTCTATACCTTTTTGTCAAAGTTTATCCACACAGGTACAAAACTCCTCTTCAGGGTTCATATGTATCTTTTGAACCAAACGTCGTACAAATTTGGACTTGGAGCACATTTCGACAAGTAGAAACCCAAAGTTCCTCCTTTGCGGACTCTTTCTTGCCCTTTTGTGTCAAAGTTCGTCCACATAGGTATGGAAATCCTCACCAGGTTCATAAGTATCTTTGAACCAAACTTCATCCAAATTTTGACTTGAAGAACATTTCTATAAGTGGAAACAAAAAGTTCGTCCTTTTTTCTCTTTCCTTACCCTTTGTTCCAAAGTTCATCCACATAGGTACAAAATTCCACTATAGGGTTCATAAGGGTACCCTTTTGACTGAGAGCACATTTCGACACGTAGAAAAAAAAAAAGTTCATCCTTTGCAGACTCTTTCTTGACCTTTTGTGTCAAAGTTCGTCCGCACAGGTGCAAAACTCCTTTCCAGCAAACTTCATCCAAATTTGGACTTGGAGCATATTTTGATAAGTAGAAACCTAAAGTTTGTCCTTTTCGAACTCTTTCATGAACATGCCAAGGGTCATCAACACACGTACAAAACTCATTTCCAGGGTTCATAAGTATCTTTTGATCCAAAGTTCGTCCAAATTTAGAATTATAGTAGTCTTCGACATGTAGAAACCCAAAGTTCATCCTTCTCGAACTCTTTCTTGACCTTTCGTGTCTAAGTTCGTCCACATTGGTATAAAACTCCTTTCCAACGTTCATAAGTATCTTTTGAACCAAACATCTTCCAAATTTGGAATTGGAGCACATTTCAAGAAGTAGAAACCCAAACTTCTTCCAAATTTATACTTGGAGCACATAAGTATCTTTTGTGTCTAAGTTCTTGGACTCTTTCTTGACCACCCTCTCATGAACATACCCCCTACGTCCACAACCGAAAACAAACCATTGCTACTACAATTAGGCGATTACAACGACAAAAAAAAAAAAAAAAAAAAACGACCAAATTTTCCTGTCTAGGTTCATAAGTAACTATTAAACAAAACTTCATCCAAATTTGGACACTAATCAAATTTTGACACGTAGAAACCCAAACATCGTCCTTTACGGACTCTTTCTATACCTTTTGTGTCAAAGTTCGTCCACACAAGTACAAAACTCTTCTCTAGGGTTCACAAGGATCTTTTGAACCAAGTTTGTCCAAATTTTGACTTGGAATACATTTCGACAAGTAGAAACCAAAAATTCGTCTTGTCGGACTCATTCTGGACATTTTGTGCCATGATTCATCCACACAGGTACAAAATTCTTTTCCAATGATCATAAGTACTTTTTGAACCAAAGTTCGTCTAAATTTGGAATTATAGAAGACTTCGACGTGTAGAAACCCAAAGTTCGTCCTTTTCCGAATCTTTCTCAACCTTTTATGACTAAGTTCATCCACACTGGTACAAAACTCCTCTCCAAGCTTCAAAAGTATCTTATGAACCAAACTTCTTCCAAATTTGGACTTGGAGCTCATTTCGACAAGTAGAAACTCAAACTTCGTCCTTTTAGTCTCTTTCTTTACACTTTGTGCCAAAATTTGTCCACATAGGTACAAAATTCCTTTCTAGGGTCCATAAGTACGTTTTAAACTAGACTTCCTCCAATTTTGACTTGGAGCATATTTCACAAGTAGAAGACAAAAGTTCGTCATTTTTGGACTGTTTCTTGATTTTTGGTCCAAAGTTCATCCATACAGGTACAAAAATATTGTTCAACATTCATAAGTAACTTTTAAACGAAACTTCGACTAAATTTGGACTGAGAGCACATTTCGACACGTAGAAAAGGAAAGTTTTTCCTTTTTGAGCTCTTTATTGACCTTTTGTGTGAAACTTCGTCCACACAGATATAAATCTCCTCTCCAGGGTTTATAAGTATCTTTTGAACCAAACTTCGTTCAAATTTGGACTTGGAGCACATTTCAACTAGTAAAAGCCAAAAGTTCATTCTTTGCAGACTTTTTCTTGACCTTTTGTGACAAAGTTCATCCACATTAGTACAAAACTTCTCTCCAGAGTTCATTAGTATCTTTTGAACAAAACTTCATCCAAATTTCGATTAGAGCACATTTCGACGAGTAGAAACCTAACGTTCATCTTTTCGGACTCTTTCTTGATATTTTGTGCCAAGGTTCATCCACAAAGGTACAAAATTCCTTTCCAAGGTTCATAAATACTTTTTGAACCAAAGTTCATCTAAATTTGGAATTTTAGCAGACTTCAACATGTAAAAACCCAAAGTTCGTTCTTTTCGAACTCTTTCTTGACCTTTTGTGTCTAAGTTCGTCCACAGTACAAAACTCCTCTCCAGAGTTCATAAGTATCTTTTGTACCAAACATCTTACAAATTTGGACTTGGAGTACATTTCGACAAATATAAACCCAAAATTCGTCCTTTTTAGTTACTTTCTTTATCCTTTGTGCCAAAGTTCGTCCACATGGGTACAAAATTCCTTTCTAGTGTTCATAAGCCCAAACTTCATCCAAATTTTGACTTGGAGCACATTTCCACAAGTAGAAACCTTGTTCATCATTTTTCGACTCTTTATTGACCTTTTGGTCCAAAGTTCATGCATACAGTCACAAAACTCCTTTCCAGCATTCATAAGTAACGTTTAAACCAAAGTTCGTCCAAATTTGGACTATGAGGACATTTTGACATGTAGAATAAGTTCGTCCTTTGCAGACTCTTTCTTAACCTTTTGTATCAAAGTTCATCCACACACGGAAAACTCCTCTCCCTGTTTTATAAGTATCTTTTGAACCAAATTTCGTCCAAAATTTGACTTGCACATTTCAACAAGTAGAAACACAAAGTTCGTCCTTTTTTGTCTCTTTTTTTACCGTTTGTGCTAAAGTTCATCCACATAGGTACAAAATTCTATTCTAGGTATCACAAGTAGCATTAAAATTAAATTTTGACAAAATTTGGACTGAGAGCACATTTTAACACATAGAAACCCAAAGTTCGTCCTTTTTGGACTCTTTCTTGAACATTTGTGTCAAAGTTCATCCAGGCAGGTAAAAACTCCTCTCCAGGGTTCATAAGTTTCTTTTGAACGAAACATCGTCCAAATTTGGAACTTGGAGCACATTTCGACAAGTAGAAACCCAAATTTCATCCTTTTCGAACTCTTTCTTGACATTTTGTGCCAAGATTCATTCGCACAGGTACAAAACTCCTTTCCAGGGTTCATAAGTATAATTTGAACCAAAGTTCATACAAATTTGGAACTATTGTAGACTTTGACTTGTAGAAACTCAAAGTTCATCATTTTCAGACTCTTTCTTGACCTTTTGTTTCTAAGTTCGTCACCACTGGTATAAAACTCCTCTCCAGGGTTCATACATATCTTGTCAACCAAAAATCTTCCAAATATGGAATTGGAGCACATTTCCACGAGTAGAAACCAAAAGTTCATCCTTTTTTAGTCTCTTTCTTTACTCTTTGTTCCAACCTTCGTCTACATAGGTACAAAATCCCTTTCTAAGGTTCATAAGTTACTTGGAGCACATTTCGACAAGTAGAAATCCACAGTTAGCAATTTTTTGACTCTTTCTTGAACTTTTGGTCCAAATTTCATCCATACAAGTACAAAACTCCTGTCTTTTATGTAATAAGAACGTTATTGATCCTTGCTTTTGTTGTGCATGGTGTTCTTTATATTCCATCACGTAATGCTATGAGATGTACTTTCATATCATCTAGCAACTGATATTGTTGCTCCTCTAGTTTCTATATTAGCTGCTACTTGCAACTACTCAAAGTTCGTGTTTGTCTAGAAGTCTAGATCTCACCATATCTGCTACAACAATTTTGGTTTTAAATGTAAAATAGTAACTTGTAAACGATGATAGGTGAGCTCTATAATAATGATTCTAAAAAAGTGTTGGGCTTGACAAAAGTTTTTGTAGTTCTAATGACATTTAACATACGATGACGAGAATTAATCGTCCAAAAAACGTTACATACAATGGTGGTTCTGAACCTTCGTCAAAAGTAAGAAAACCTAAGCGATGGTGTTTTGAACTGTCACCAAAAGTGGGACTACATTTTAAATTTAAAAATAATTTTGATAATTCTAGGGAATAATAATTTTTAAAATTATTTTTCTAACTTAAAATGCCATATAATTAATTGAGATAATAAACAATTGCTTCAAGAACTTTTTAAGCCTATTCTTAAAAGTTTGGAGATCAAAAAGTTAATTTGAAAATTTAATAATGAAATAAACATATTATTCGAAACTCAAGTATTCTCATACATAAAATAACTATATCTTTGCTGAATGTGTTCTTCACTGTTAAGTTCTATAGTTTTCGCTTCATTAGATAAATTGTAACCTGGTTGAGCTTTAAAGTCCCTATGTATTGGAAAAAAAGTCAAATTGCTATGTGCACAAAAATGGAAGGCGCAAAGTATGTCTTTTTAATTTGCTCTTGTATTTTTCAGTTGCTCATGTGGTAGATGAGGAAATAATTGAATTAGAGGTGATCATTTTATCTTATTGTATATGGATTTTGCTATATAACTAGTTATGTTGTCTTTGTCCAATTTAAGTATTATGGACTTATGGAATCATTTGTTTGTGTTACGTCTTGTTCACCTCTTTGGTTTTACTCAATTTAGTGCTGGTGATCTTAGGGTAGAGCAGAAATGAAATCTAGTTCTGAAATTGGGTATGTAATGTTCCATGGAAGCTGTAAGCATAGATTTGAATATTCATGCATATGCCTTCCTCATATGCTTCACAAATAGAATCTGAACTTCGGTTAATATACCTTCTTTTTCTTGCCTGCAGTTAAATATCACAAGTATTGGTGCACTTTCTTCTTCAAGTGATATTGTCAAACAAAAAGGATAATAATGACGATGATAATATTGAGACAATTTGAAAGCGTTTTAAGGTTTTCTGGACTCAAATCTCCCTGTAATTGAGCATTATGAATCCATTGGGAACGTACAGAACGGTAAGTCTTATATGAATTGTTATTCAAAGTCTTAGATTGATGGGGAACCAGATTCATATCCATAAATGAAACAAAGAAACAAAAGGGTAATGGATTAGGGCACTATTCCAATATTTTAGAGCAGGAGATTCTTAGATTAAAGGGAAATTGTTGGTGCAAGGAATCGGAATATATATTTATATATATAAAGAATTTAAACACATACAGGAGTTTCAAAAGAATGTTGGGAATTTCTATTGCATGTCAGAAGTAAAAACCAGATTCACATTTTGAATTAGAGACACAAGAATGTCATATCTTAGCATAACTTAGGAAAATAATTTGAAGATTGTGGTAATAAATTGCAACATGTAGCGGCCAACTTGCAACGTCAATGGCCTACCTACACTCTCATCGTCACCATCTTCTTCGGCGCTTCAGTTTGACATTTGCATTTGCTGGACATCAGTTTCTTCAAAAAAATTCCCAGGCAGCAAGGCATTGATGGAATGTGAAAATTGCTGGAGAAAATCTACAAGCCCTTCATTTACATGAACCTCTGCATGATGCACAAAGGGAGTACAAATTATCTATCTTGCAATCATCTGAAAGTACAGCCCGTCAAAAAAAAAAAAAAAAAAAAATAGCATGAGGAATCCCAGAAAGTAACTACATAAGTGTCTTCAATCCAACAAATCAAATTTGAAGCCCATCAACTACCAGACGAGCCCTTGAATCCTTGACCTTATATGTTGTGTTTTCAAGGACGCATCACTAAAAATAAAGGCATCTTAATCATGCCACAAGGACTTCAATATGGAGCTGCATTGAAATGGCTCAAAAAACTGAAAAGTACATAATAGAGGATCTTAAATCCAAATTTGAAAAATGCATTTCAGCTTCTGGGAACCTTCAAGAACAAATGAAATTCCACTTAAATTAGTTTGAACTATTGTTCTATTGATTGATGAATGACTTGTAATAAATGAGGATGGAGATGCACTTAAATTCTTCGTAAAGGAAGCTAGAGTCCATTTAACGCAACGACTTAAGACTTTGTGGTCCTTGTGGCATGATTTCAGCCTTTGCCATATCACTTCACTAATGAATTAGAAGTCCTATTTGAACTACTTGACAAATATTATTGTTCTACCACACTTCCGATGACGTGGAAACTGGTGCCTAGTCATTAAAATTGTTTGTGTATCTATGCCTAGTCATTATAACACTTGACAAATTATCTTTTTCTAGTGCAAAATCAAACAAGAACCCCAACTTTCATTGCTATGATTTGCCATTGCTAAAAGAAAATCCATCAAAAGGTTGAAGAAAAATAAAGATATCACAAATAGAGGTGGAGAAAACTCAGCCTAGCAAGATCTAGTAGGCATTCGAATTCTTACAGTTATTTTATCGTTATTGTGTGAGATAGAAACAGAGAAAATCGTGAAGTTATACTACTACTTTGAAGTAAATGACAACATTAATCAATTACCATCAGTTGTGCATCCACATCGGCTCCAAAGAGAAAGGCCTATCATTTCGATTCTGAGCAGTTGCAGCGCTAGATGGAGGTGCATGAACAGTGATTGGAAGAATCCATTCGCTTTTTTCTCTTCCTTCTATCATGAGAGGATGCTCATATCTGAAATAGAGAATATTGAATTAAAATATATGAAAAGTCGTAAAAAATTCTTAGATTAGTTATTAGAAAGAGCATTTCAAAGGCATAGAGAAAATATCATTAGTATTGTGGTAGGTACTACTCCATCGCTACATTACAGTCTAAAACCTACCATTTTTTTTTTAAACGGAAATGAGCCTTTTTATTATAATTAAATAAAAAAGAGACTAATGCTCAAGGTACAAGAGAGTTATACGAGGAGCATGAATAAAGAACAGAATGAGAACAACAATTGAAAGAAAGAATCAGGAAGCGCATCCAGGCATCTTAACTAGGTTGACACCCCCTTAGCGCCCTCATCATGTCCATACAACGGTACAAAGGCCAAGCAAAAACAAGAAGAATGATAAAGCAATAAACCGAAAGTAAAACTAGACAACAAGCCTAAGAAGCGGGGAAGATGAAGGCCTGCCAATTCAAATATAAGTCTTGTATAGAGAAGTCTTCAAAGTCACTGTTTAAGGAGCACCAGGCTGAAGCATTTCTTTGAGCTGAGTCAAAACGAGCCCTCCAACAAGTTTCATTATCGTGGAAAATTCTCTAATTTCTTTCGAACCAAAGGTCTGCTAGAATGGCCTTAATCATATTGATCCAAAGCAATCTTGGCCTCTTTTTGAGGGAGGGACCCAATAGAAGTTGAAGTTCATTACCTCTAAAATTATCTCCAAACACCCCGACGAAATTGAATAAGTGGAAAAAAGACCACCAATAGTTTTCTGAATAAGGACAGTTGAAGAAGAGGTGTTGCAAATCTTCCCCTGCCTTCTTGAATAAAGGGCAAAAGGAAGGCGATAAGCTGGGCGAGTGTAATTTTCTTTGCAAGACCAAGGAGCAATTTAGGAGACTAAAAAGCATTATCCAGATCTGGATGTTGACTCTCCTCAGGCTCTTAGTCTTCCATAGAGCCTTGAAAAGGCTTTTGTCCATTGGGGACGAAGGGGAGAGATGTGCTGTGAGGGATTTAATTGTGAAGATGCCTGAAGCTTCCAAAGACCATGAACGTTGGACGGGGCTTGCTGAGACTGATCTTCCTGAGAGGACTAGCAAGGCTTGAAAGTGTGTGATCTCATCTTTAAGCAAACGGCGAAAAATGATAGATTAAGAGTGAGA
>NC_143488.1:31166086-31256106 GCF_027475165.1 Benincasa hispida | reverse complement strand
AAGTTAGAGGTTTGCTAGCTTTCTTTCAAACTCTCTTTATGAAGCTTTCTACAAACATCACATGACTTATCTCAATCTTTTGGCAGTGAGGACATTGCCGAATTTTAAATTTGGGGGTGAGGTATTTATTTTCGACCTTGCTATTTTGTCAAATTCTAAAAAAAAAAAAAAAAAAAAAAATTTTTAGAATAACAATTCCACTGTCAACACAATGGGAAACCCATGTTGATAAGAGTAAAGTTGTGAAGGGCACTTACCCGTAGTTGGATTTCCGCATGACACACGTGGGGGCAAGCCAAAACGAAAGTAAGTCACCAGGATTAACGCATAAATAAATGATCGCAACTCCACTGCCAAGTAGGTATGAATTTAGTCTGAGAAAGAGCGCATTGCTCCTAGTTGGATTTCCCCATGACACACGTGGGGGCAAGCCAAAACGAAGGCAAAGCACTAGGATCAACGCAAGGTTAGAAAAAAATAACAATGACAAAAAATATGCAAGGATAAAATCATTTGACACCTCGGTGAATAAAAAAAATCCTTTTGAAATAAATCATGCGATGTCCCAGAAGTTAGTAAAGTCCTTTTGAAGGTTAAGTTTGCAGTCCCTAGGTCTTAGAAATATTTTAAGAATAGACTTGAATAAGAATTGAGGAAACTTTAGTATATAGGATTTGAACGAAGTATCCTTGAGAAATCTAGGAAAAGAACATTGCGGTTGACTTGCTAAAGGAAATATTTAGCTTATGCATAAGAACAAGCATTGTTTAAATTTGGGGGTGTGATAATGGGCAGAAATACACATTATCATAGTGCTAAGTTCTTAAACAATGTTGTCGTTGATAAAACATGTTAAATTGTGTCCAAAAAGCATCAAACTCATAATAATGCTGTCGCATATGGTCATCGCATAGGAACAGTTAATTTTTATATTTTTGTGAACAAAATGCGTTGACGCAAGGCGAAAATTGCGATCATAGGAAATCATTAGTCAAGCGCAACATTACCGCAAGGCTTTGTGGTGATTGTGTTCGCAAACATTTTCCCAAGATGGATTGCCGCAACATGGCCGGTGCAACATGTTGGGCACATCTAGGTGAAAGGCTAATTAATCGCGATGGGACAGAAAGCTGATGACAGTCGAATCCAAATTAAGTTGACAGTCGATTAACGATAACAAGTAATTCAGCTTTTCGGTGACAAATATTCAGCACATCAGTTAGGGGAACTAAAGTCGTCCCATCTGTGCAATCATGAGAGAGAAGCCGCCGTTCACCTTGGATGTTCTATAAATATTGGCATCCTTCAGAAAGGTGGTTAAGTAGTTCACCAGTTTACGAATTTAAGAGTTCAGATCGTCCTTGTCCATAGTTTTTTCTTTTATTTTAAGGCAGAGTGAGAGAAGAGTAAGGATGCCAGAGATCGCTCAGGACAATTCGAGAGGGAACCTTGAGGCGTAGAAGCAGAGAGCGGGCCGACTCTCACGAGAGCGTGATTATCTTTTGAACACGAGTAGAGAAACAGTGCAAAATCCTGGGCAGCAAGACATTGCTTCCAGGCCCTTTATTCTATACTTGCATTGTTATTTTGTACTTCATCTTTAAATTTATACAATGGAAGTTCTTATTCTACATCTGTTCACTCTCTTAGCACGCATGAGTAGCTAAATTAGTTGAATAGGTTGAGAAGAACTAAGCTAACATGACCTAGGAAGTTCATTGCTTGCGATTATCTTGTTTTATGCTGTACCAAATACCCCTTTAGAGCTACTTGAGAAAGAGTTTAAAGAAAGGACCTAATGACTCGAGAGATCTAGGTTAGAATCTTGACTCGAGAGAGCAAGATTAGAACTACATAAACAAGAGATAGGGACTTAGAGATAAGCTCTGTTTGTCAACATTCATCGCATGCATCCTAGAGATGGGAATGATATTATGTGGTCGCCTTATTTATGTGTGTATTATTCTATCATCACATAAATAAGAATAGAGGCTTATGTGTAGGTTCTATAGACTTACCACATATATCGCATGCGTTCTTGTCTTAAAAGCCGTGGTATTCGCACCGAGAGGTGGTTTACTGTTGTATGCATGTTGCATGATCGCATAGCATGAACACATACTAGGAACTGTTAGCCGAAAATTTTCTCAACCCGTTCACTGCATACTCATCACATCTTCCGTTTATTTAGCTTTTTTCAAACTCCACCGCATTTGTTATTTTTTTTATCATCGTAAACAACAACCTTAACAATAATTTATTTATTTGGCTACTGCAAAGTTTTCCTAAAAATTACCAACGCAACCTATTTTCACAAGTCCCTGAGTTCGACCCTGGACTTACCAGGAAACTGAGTGGAGATTACACTTGGATTCTGCTGAGGAAACTTGAGTGCTCAACGCAACTTCACCATCGCATATCATTCATAATCCACTTCATAAAATCAAGCATCACCTGTCTATAGGTAGATGCAACGCTTGTCTATGAGTAAAGTTAGCAACAACTAACTACCCAAGAGGGTAAGTGGTTGGTCGTATTAAGCAATGTAAGCTATTATTCACTAGAGATAGGAATAATCTTTCATCAGCTATGTTTATGTGGTTACCTGGTTTTATGTATGCGGCAATCACACTTTTAGAGCTACGAGAGAGAGAGTCTAAAGAAAGAACCTAAGACTCGAGAGAGCTAGGTTAGAATCGATGCTTGAGAGGGCTAGATTAAGTTTGCATAAGCAAGAATGGAGACTTAAAAATAAGCTCCGTTTGCTATCACATAGCGTATGAACTCTACAGATACGATATTGCATGCATCCAGAAGTAGGATATGATGGTATGCGGCTATCGCGCTCATGCAACGAGAGCACATGAGCGGGTTATGAAGGTTTAGGCAGGCATAGGCTTCCCTACACTATCGTATATTGATGCTTAATTTTTATGAAGTTGATTATAGATGATATGCGATGGCGAATTTGCATTGTGCACTCAAGTTTCCTCAGTGGAATCCAAGTGTAAATTCCACTGAGTTTCCTGGTAAGTCCAGGGTCGAACTCAGGGACTTGTGAAAACAGATTGCGTTGGTAATTTTTTTGAAAACTTTATGGTGGTCAAATAAATAAATTGTTGGTTTGTTGTTGATTGCGTTAATGAAATTAAACAAATGTGGTAGATTTGAGAAAAGTTAGTTGTGTGATAGATGCACTGAGTATGTGATGGACGGGTTGAGAAGATCTTTAGCTAGTGTTACTTGAGAATGCGTCAGACTATGCAATCATGCTACCACCGTGCACAACAAGTCATTTTCCAATGAAAATGCGATGCTCCTAAGTCTAGGACGCATGTGTTGAATGCAAAAGTGTCCATAGAGCTTATCCCTAAGTCTCTACTCTTGTCCTATGCGATGATGCAAAATGCATAAAGGCAAGGTGACCACAAAAAGTCCTCATTCCTAAGCTTCTATCTCCTGATTATGCGTTCTAATCTGACTCTCCCGAGCCTAGATTCTAACCTGACCTTCCCAAGCCTAGATCCTGTCCTTAGACTACCCTCCCAAGTATCACTAATGGACGAATGAAGCATACATAATACAAGATCATCGCATAGCATGAAGATTCCCTAGTGGTGCTAGCTAAATGCTTCTCAACCCATTCAACTGATTTAGCTACTCATGCGTAAATAACAGAGAGTGAACAGATATAGAGAAGTGGATTCCATTTCGATAAATCATTGGAGTTCAAAATAACAATAGAAGTTAAAGGTAGAGAGCTTGGTAGCAATTCCTTGCTGACCGAGGCTTTTACACTGAAAATCTCTCTTCGGTTCCAAAGATGTTCCTGCTCCCACAGACATCGGTCCTCTCTCTATCTTTGAAGCTTCCGATGCTCTCCCAAGCTTACCGGAACGATCTTCCGGCACAACCTCCTCTCTCGCGTCTACTTTAAAATAAAAGAAAATCTAAGAACAAGGCTAAACTATGAACAGACTTCTCAACTCGTTGAATGATGAACCCCTTTTTTGAACGATGCCTCTGGTATTTATAGAACATCTAATGTGAACGACGGCTTTTCTCTCGTGATTCTACAGATGGGACGGCTTTAATTCCTGACCGATGCGCCGAATATTTGTCACTGAAATGCTAAATGTACTTGTGATCGTTATCGGCTATCAACTTAATTCGAATTCGACGATCATCAGCTTTCTGTCCCATCGCGATTAATTAACCTTTCACCTAGATGCACCCACCAAGTTGAGCTGATTAGGTTGCGGCAATCCTTCTTGAGAAAATGTTTGCGAGCACAGTTCCATCGCGATTTCCTAATGATCGCAATTTTCGCTTTGGGTCAATGCATATTCTGCACAAAAATACAAAAATCAACTATTCTAATGTGATGAACGCATGCGACCGCAATATTATGAAATTGATGCTTAATGGATACAATTTATCATATTTTATCTTTTGGGTATATGCCCTAGTTTATTGTATTCATATGTTTATTATACTCATATGTTTCTCACTTAAATTCAACATGGTGATACTCCACTAGGAGTTTTAGTCCAAGTAGGAGTTTGTTGAATTTTATGTCCTAAAATTCGTAGTTTGTAAATTAATAAACATATTCTGTTTTTTTTTTCCGATAAAGTTGTTATTGAAATAGTAATCTTGAATCCAATAAACTAAGGTCCTGAGGCTATTTAATGTAGTTTGAACTTTATATAGTGACATAAATGTGGATCAAGTTCAAATATGTAGCCAAAATTGTCTATAGTATATGAATAAGGTTGGGCGCCTTATTCAGGGAGCACTATAGATGCGGCCCACTTTGTAGTTAGTACAAACGATGTGATCCTGAATCATTCATATAGAGATATGTGAGTGGGGGCATCCTATGCAATGAGTTTTCATAAGACTGAACCATGAAATAGTCACTTTTTACGTTCTAAATGTCGTTTTATGTATAAAACTTACTATTTCGTTAATTGATGACCTAAGTAACTTAATCTTAATCCTGAGCTAACTATGAACTCCTATTCACACAGAATTATCCTTAGATCTGCATAGGTGAGGGTAGCTCATCATCGCTGGCAAAATAAGCCTCCAATTTCAGGGGTAAGATCGGGTGGATAGCTGGGAACATAGGGTGCAAGACAGAATTCACTCCTGCCCGTTATAGGGATAGCAGATAGGTTGTTCCCTTTAGTACTGAATCCAGGTCTTGAACAAGGGGCTCCACCCTCTTTTTAGCGAAAATGGGCTTTCATTTTGAATGAAAAAAGTTTTGCCAATTTTGCCAAATTGTTTTCTAAATTTGGGCTGGAAAAATCATTTGCTTGATTGAAGTCCAAAACCCAAACCTAACCCAAATTTCCATCTCTTTCTCTCTCTCAGTTTTCTTTGTCCACTAGGTCCCATAATCCGATTCTGAGTTCAGAGGATAGTAGGTCAACTCTAGTGGTGGTCCAAAAGAGTTCGGGTCAAGAGTCGGTGAGGAAAAGCGGTTTTTGGGAGCTTCAAAGGTAAGTTAATTACTATTTTTTTCCCTTCAAATTGCATGTTTTTTTCTTTTAAGTTAGAAGAAATTAGAGTGTAATTAGATCCTAATTCCATTGCGTATGTCTCATGTTCCATCATGTGGTATCAGAGCATGCTTTAATTATGCTCAATTACTTTTGGTGGGTGTTTTTTTTCCTTTCTATTCAAGTGTTGAATGAAATGTGGACTAAAGTGGATTTATTATGATTTTCGCATTGTTTTTCTTTAAATTTCTTGTGGAAATTTGTAATTTCTCACATGTTTATAAGCATTAATGTGTGAAAAGGGGTCTGTAAATTTGTTGGAGTCATTAGAGTTGAAATTAGGCTATAATTTCTTGATTTCGGGAGAGAGGACAGCAACAAAATTAAAGAAATTGTGATCACAGACTCGAATTCTGCTCCCAGACCCGAGAGAAGCCTCCCAGACCCGACCCGTCAGCCCGAGTGTTTCGACCTGGATTCTCTCGCACGTTGCCTGCCCGGATCCAACTAGTGCGACCCGTGCACCGTGCTCCGACCTACTGCCTGTCCGGAACACGCTTTCCATTCGTCGACCCACCTGCACTTCTATTGACCGCACCAGCGAACGTTGACCAGCTGGTCTAGATGGTCTGGACCGGTCCGTTTGACTGGTTAAACTTGGTTTTTGGAGTTTTTGGGCTAGTTCAGGAGTTTTTGGGCCGGTTCGAGAGTTTTTTGGCTGATTCAAGATGGTTCAAAGTGTTTGAAGCCGATTTCGGGAAGCTGGTTGCTGATTTGTGTAATAAATTAGTTATTTGTTTGTTTTTAATGCCAAAATCGGTCCACTTTAGTGTTTTTTACCTATTATGCATATGATGTATAATGTTGTTGGATTATGTGTGCATATAGTATGCCATATAGTTTTAAAACCCCACCATAGGAAAAGCATGTGACATGCATTTGTTATATCTTATAAGTGTTATAAAATATATACTATGCATGCTTAGTTTTAATAGAAGTGTTATATTGCATGTTTGATTGAAGGAAGCACATTATAGATGAATTCTCTAGGGTTATAATTGTTAAAAAATAACCTAGACTTCTAAAATCTATAACAAAGATAAGATGCATGCTTATATAGGGTTAACCATCGAGCAATCCCAATTTTCATAGAAAATAGGTCGATATCTTGTAAAACCAAAGTTACAAAAAAACTCACCCGGCAAGATCTTGACAAAAAGTCAGATAAGATGACTAAGGTTGAAGGTTTTTAAATTGGCAGTTCATGAAACATCTACTACCTGGTGATCGAGTTGGCGTCTGAGTTAGGTTAAACCGGTTTTATGAGCATGCTTGAGCAGTGTGAGGTAATAAAATTTGTTTATCACCTAGACATCGTAGGTTAAAAATCCAGTATAAAAGTTATACTCGGATGAATTACCTAGACTTAGGATATGTTTAGTTAGCCGAAATGTATCGCTAAGTATTTTATACCCTAATCGCCTAGAACACTTCAGCTGGAGAGAAGTAATGTACTTTTAGCTCTAACGTCCCTGAGAGTTCACACTGTGAGATTCATGCTTGGCTTTGGGCCGCCCTAGAAGCAGACTCCATTCGGAGAGTGTTTGAATGAGTCCATACCAAGGTGAATAGGGGAAATTGTTCATAGTAAGTGGGATAAGGGAGTGTGTCAACACATCCTATTGTCTCTTCCATTAGGTCGCACCGTGAGATTCCTATAATGCACCTGCATGTCTGCCCTAGAGCAACCTTACCAATCGGAGGGCTATATTATAGGATTCAGAACTCCGCGAACTCTAGAAATAGATAGGGTCTCTCAGGTCCATTTTCATTCTTGTCTTTACAACTTTGGGAGCATAATGATTACGGTCTTTGAGGTCTGAAAATGGAGGATCACACTTACGAGAATTACTAAGTATTAGTAAATTCTTGACCAAAGTAGTGATAACTGAGTTACTAGAGGAATAAGAGTTATTCTGGTTAAGTATCTAGTCAAGATAGTCTTGGTTCAATGGAGGAATAGTCGATCACCCTTCGGTGAAGGTTATTCTAAACCATTGAAATATCGTTGCAAAATATAATAATGAAGGGTACATTATTAGTTTTCTTTGCTAAACTTGATTGGATTTAAAAGATTAATGTTTTTTACTAAAAATGATATGTTTTTCTTTTCAGCAAGACTAGCTTTTTAGATCAACTCTTAGCTTCCAAGAAACTAAACGGCGATAATTACTCAATATGGAAAAGCAATCTGAATTCAACACTAGTAATAGATGGCTTGAGATTTGTCTTAACTGAGGAATGTCCTCAGGCCCGTGCCTCAAAAGAAGCACAAAGTAAATATGATTTACTAGTTGCTGAAACATGTTTAGTGGAGTATGATACCTCAACCTGGATATTGGATTCAGGAGCCACTAAACATATTTGTTTCTCTTTTCAGGAAACTAGTTCCTAGAAAAAAGCTTAAAGAAGGCAAGATCACCCTCAAGGTTGGAACAAAAGAGGTCGTCTCGGCCGAAGCAATAGTTAACTTGAAATTGTTTTTAAACAATAAGAAATATCATACTTAAAAACGTTTTGTATGCACCTCTTATGAAGAGGAATTTAATATCTATCGCTTGTATTATGGAACAAATGTATAAAATATCTTTTGAAATTAATGAAGCGTTCATTTTCAGAAAAGGTATTCAAATTTGTTCTGCTATACTTGAAAACAACTTATATAAGTTAAGACCAACAAAAGCAAAATTTGTCTTAAATACTGAGATGTTTAGAACAGTCGAAACTCAGAATAAAAGACGAAAGTTTCTTCTAATGCCTATCTATGGCACTTAAGACTTGGTCACATAAATCTCAATAGGATTGAGAGATTGGTTAAGAATGGACTACTAAATCAGTTAGAAGACAATTCTTTACCTCCATGTGAGTCTTGTCTTGAGGAAAAAATGACTAAGAGATCTTTTAATGAAAAAGGTCTCAGAGCCGCAATACCCTTAGAGCTCGTACATTCGGACCTCTGTGGACCGATGAATGTCAAAGCTCGAGGTGGGTATGAATATTTCATCAGTTTTATTGATGATTATTCAAGGTATGGTCATATTTACCTAATGCATCATTAGTTTGATTCTTTTGAAAAGTTCAAAGAATATAAGGCTGAGGTTGAGAACCAGTTAGGTAAAACAATTAAGATACTACGATCAGATCGAGGTGGGGAGTACATGGACTTAAGATTCCGGGACTATATAATAGAACACAGAATCAAGTCACAACTTTCTGCACCTAATATGCTTCAGCAGAACGGTGTATCTGAAAGAAGAAACAAAACCTTGTTGGACATGGTTCGCTCAATGATGATCTTTGCTGAGTTACTTGATTCCTTTTGGGGACATGCATTAGAGACTATTGTCTATATTTTGAATAACGTTCCCTCTAAAAGTGTTTCAGAAACACCTTATAAGTTATGGAAAGGGCGTAAAGGCAGTTTACGTCACTTTAGGATTTGGGGATGCCCGACACATGTGTTGGTGCAAAATCCTAAAAAATTGGAACTTCGTTCAAAACTATGCCTATTTGTAGGTTATCCAAAAGAAACAAAAGGTGGTCTATTTTATGATCCTCAAGAGAATAAGGTATTTGTATCGACAAATGCCACATTCTTAGAGGAAGACCACATAAGAAGTCATCAACCTCGCAGTACACTAGTATTGAATGAAATTTCCAAAGACGCTATAGATAGAGCTATTTCATCTACTAAAGTAGTAGATAAAACTAGTACATCTCGTTAGTCACATTCTTCTCAAGAGTTGAGAATGCCTCGAGGTAGTGGAGGGTTGTTCATCAGTCTGACCGTTACTTGGATTTTACAGAAACACAAGTCGTCATACCTGATGACGGCATAGAGGATCCATCGACCTATAAACAAGCGATAAAAAATGTGGACTGTGATCAGTGGGTCAAAGCCATGGACCTCGGAATGGAGTCTATGTACTTCAATTCTGTCTGAAAACTTGTAGATCAACCAAATGATGTAAAACCAATTGGTTGCAAGTGGATGTACAAGAGAAAACGAGACCAAGTCGGTAAAGTACAGACTTTTAAGGTTGACTTGTGGCAAAGGGTTATACCCAGAGAGAGGGAGTGGACTATGAAGAAACTTTCTCTCCCGTTGCCATGCTTAAGTCGATTAGAATACTCTTATCCATTGCCACCTTTTATGACTATGAAATTTGGCAGATTGATGTCAAGACAGCCTTTCTAAACGGCGATCTTGAGGAGAGTATCTATATGGCTCAACCAGAGGGGTTTATTGCACAAGGTCAAGAACAAAAGGTTTGTAAGCTTCAAAAATCCATTTATGGGCTGAGCTTCTAGATCTTGGAATATAAGATTTGATACTGCAATCAAATTTTATGGCTTTGAACAAAATGTTGACGAGCCTTGTGTTTACAAGAAGATCGTCAATTCTACTATAGCGTTCTTAGTTTTATATGTTGACGATATTCTACTCATTGGGAATGAAGTAGGTTACCTAACTGACATCAAGAAATGGCTAGCAACACAATTTCAAATGAAAGATTTAGGAAATGTGCAGTATGTTCTCGGGATTCAGATTATTCGAAACCACAAGAACATAACACTAGCCATGTCTCAAGCAACTTATATAGACAAAATGTTGTCTAGGTATAAGATGCAGAATTCCAAAAGAGGTCTGTTACCTTACAGATATGGAATTCATTTGTAAAAGGATCTATGTCCTAAGACACCTCAAGAGGTTGAGGATATGAGACGCATTTCTTATGCTTCCGCATAGGGAGCCTGATGTATTCAACGTTATGTACTAGACCTGACATATGCTACACAGTAGGGATAGTCAGTAGGTATCAGTCCAATCCTTGATATGATCATTGGACTGCCGTTAAAAATGTCCTCAAGTAAGGAGAATGAGGAACTACATGCTCGTGTATTGTACTAAGGATTTGATCCTGACTGGATACACTGACTCTGATTTTCAAACCGATAAAGATGCTAGAAAGTCTACATCTGGATCAGTGTTCACTCTTAACGGAGGAGCAGTAGTGTGGAGAAGTGTGAAGCAAAACTGTATTGCGAACTCCAAAATGGAAGCTGAATACATAGTTGCTTGTGAAGCAGCAAAGGAAGCAGTATGGTTGAGGAAATTCTTGACAGTTTTGGAAGTCGTTCCAAATATGCATCTGCCTATCACCCTATATTGTGATAATAGTGGTGCAGTTGCAAATTCAAGAGAACCAAGAAGCCACAAATGCGGCAAGCATATTGAGCGTAAATACCATCTGATCCGGGTGATTGTATATCGTGGAGACGTTGTAGTGTCCCAGATATCTTCTGAGCAAAACATTGCTGATCCTTTTACAAAGGCTCTCACGGCTAAAGTGTTTGAAGGTCACCTACAGAGTCTAGGTCTATGAAGTTTGTAAACTAGGACAAGTGGGAGAATTTTGGGTGTATGCCCTAGTTTATTGTATTCATATGTTTATTGTACTCATATGTTTCTTACTTAAATTCAACATTGTCATACTCCACTAGGAGTTTTAGTCTAAGTGGGAGTTTGTTGGATTTTATGTCTTAAAACTCATAGTTTGTAAATTAATAAACATGTTCTGTTTTGTTTTTCGATAAAGTTGTTATTAAAATTGTAATCTTGAATCCAATAAACTAAGGTCCTGAGGCTATTTAATGTAGTTTGAAATTTATGTAGTGACATAAAGATGGATCAATTTCAAATATATAGCCAAAATGGTCTATAGTATATGAATAAGGTTGGGCACCTTATTCTGGGGACACTATTGATACGGCTCACTTTGTAGATAGTACAAACGATGTGATCCTGAATTGTTCATATAGAGATATGTGAGTGGGGGAATCCTATGTAAAGAGTTTACATTAGACTGAACCATAAAATAGTCACTTTTGACGTTCTAAATGTCGTTTTATGTATAAAACTAACTATTTCGTTAATTGATAACCTAGGTAACTTAATCTTAATCCTAAGCTAACTATGAACTCCTGTTCATTCGGAATTATCCTTAGATCTACATAGGTAAGGGCAGCTCAATATCGCTGGCCCAATAAGCCTCCCATTTCAGGGGTAAGATCGGGTGGATAGTTAGGAACATAGGGTGCAAGACAGAATTCACTCCTACCTATTATAGGGATAGTAGATAGGTTGTTCCCTTTAGTACTGAATCCAGGTTTTGAACAAGGGGCCCCATCCTCTCCTTGGCCCGAGAGGGATTCGGTTTATAGGTTGGACCTTAAACCAATTGTTCATTAGAGGATCAGTGGAACTTAAGGAACAAGATGTAGTCTTGGGGGTAAAACGGTTTTTATGACCCAGTCAAGATTACGAGGAGCCTGTGAAGGATTAACTTACAAATCATGGTTATATCAAATGGACACAAATATATCTATAGTGAGGGGAGTGCAACTACGGGACTTTAGTGGAATGACCCGTTAGTTAACGAATGTTGATTAGCTCCGTCTAAAGAGTTTAGCTAGCTAATCTCGGATCGTTGGAGCGCATGATCTATAGGTCCATTAGGTTCCCCTACTAGTTCATATGGAATAAACTTAGAACAGTATGATAGAATGATTCGAATTGTTCGAATTAGGTAGAGAGAGAAACCGACAAGTATATATGATAGAATGGTCAGGTTTTTCAGCTTAGAAATACAACTTTAATATTTAAATGTGATTTAAATATCAAGAATATTAAAATGTTCATATTCAGAGCTCGAAAATGATGGAAATGGTCAAAGTTGTAAAAAGTCAAAGAGTTGACTTTTCACTTTGAAAAATCAAACTTTGACCGACCTTATATTCAAATGTGATTTGAATTTTGAAAAAATGAATGCGGATTCATGCTCGAGAGGTCAAAATTAGTCAACACGAGAAAAATAATAAAAAGTCAAAATGTTTTGTTGGATAATTCCACTAAACTTTTGTTAGATAATTCCACTAACAAAATAGTGGGCTAGGTGTTGGCTTATAGTGGAGACATTAAGCCAACTAAGTGAGTGGATTCTAGGTGTTGTTTTTTTGTGAAGTTTTTCATGCAATTGTTGCATGCCTTTTTTCTATAAATTGGGCTTTTAAATTTAGTTAAAAAGACTTCTACCATTTTGAAATTTAGTTTTTTGAGATTTGGGCTGGAAAATTACAACTTTGTGAAAAACAAAGGAAACACCCAAACCTACTCAAAATTTCATTCATTTTTTTCATCTCTCTTCTCTCTCTCGGTTCTCTTCATCCACTGGGTCCCACAACTCGGTTCTGAGTCCAGAGGATAGTAGGTTAACTCTAGTGGTTGTCCGAAAGAGTTCGGGTCGAGATTCAACGAGGAAAAGTGGTTTTCGGGAGCTTCAAAGGTAGTATCCTACACTTTTAATTCACTGTTTTTCCCTTCATGATGCATGCTTATTTCCTTTAATTTAAGAAAAAATAGAGTGTAATTAGATCCTAATTTCACTGCGTATGTCTCGTGTTCCATCAGGTCCTCAGGGCATCTCATAACCTTAAAAAATTTCTCCATCAAATCTAACAAGATCTGAACATTTACTGGATCTGTGGCTCCATCGAACGTCGTGGCTCCAACAGCTTTCAACCACTTGATGCCAAATTTCTTTTCTGGATCATTTTGAATCGATCCTACACTTACCGCCAATCTTTGAGTGTTTCTATCAAATACTCGATCCTCCATCTGCGGTTCTACACCTACCCTTGGTGTACTGGACTCTTTTGCTGAAGTTTCTTTCTACTCGACTGAGTCTTTAACTCTTTTCCCCTTTGAATTTGGGTCCTGTCTAACTTCAGGACCTCCGCTGGTAGGGTCAACATTCCTCTCCTTAGTTTGCCTGCTCAGCCTGCCACTTCTCCTCAGCATCTTTGCCTAATTATTAAGTACACATGTTAGGGACTTATCTATGGGACTTAATCTAATGTATGAACTCTCTCTTTCACCCAAAACCTTATGCTTTAGTGCTAAGCTAGCTCAAACCTTTCCCAAGTTTACATATACCTTTTCTCTGATACCAAGCTGTCACACCCCGCCCCAGACTAACCTCTAAGCCTGAGAAAGGGCGTGACTGCAGCAGTTATCAACCCTTTGGCTGACACTTACTGCCTAATAACTCTTGCGGAATAACTTTGATACCAAAATATAAACTATATACAGCGGAATGTCTTTAGGCCAAAATTTATTTAGAAACATATCTTATTTAGAGTCATTACAACACTAGATTCGTCCCAAAACCCAAAAACCCTAGTCCCTATATGAACAACAATAACATGTGTACAACATTAATAGTAACCACCTAAACCGACGGGTTACAAATCTCTAATTCCTTTAGTGCCAGAGTAGATGCAGAGCTATCTTCAGAGGATTTGACCGCTACCTATGGGGGGAAAAAGAAAACATTTGAAAACGGGGTGAGCTTGCACCCAGTGAGTGACTTTAGAAAGATAATTGATTCTCATGCAAAATCTCAATAAAGAGTTTAACTGAAATATAAGCTTCTACAGTACTTGTACTGCAGTATAAACATTTTCCAAGCATGAAACACATAAAGCTTTTTTAATCATAAAATAGTAAATCTGTTTATAAGTTGAGGATAACCCTACTGTGGGTAAAAACAATCCCAACACCAACTACTAGTCAAAAGAGAATCTTTGCTCAATCTCTGACTCTACCTACATGCACGTGGCCATACTAAGTATCTTCATACCTTAGGTACTTCTGTACAGATACCTTCTCAAATGTCCTTTAGTATCTTGTTGGTTTGGTACCTTCTCAAACGTCCTTCAGTACCAATAGATACCTTCTCCATGTCCTTCGGTATCTAGTTGGTTGATACCTTCTCAAACGTCCTTCAGTATCGTGTTTTAAGTAAAACTAGTTATAAATGACTTTCTCTCTATAAGGCATGTAAAGTATAACACATATAAAAACATGGCTTTAAAGGTACTAACGCATGCTGAATATATTTAACACATATAAATCGCTTTTAAACAATTTCTCACACATGCATGCGTTTAAAACATAACTCATGGTTTGCTTGGAAATCACTTTGTAAAACTGGCTGGCATGAGAATAATCTTCTTTAAAACATACTTTCTATAGCAAATGTTTTAGTCAAAACGTTTTAGCCACTCACCTTGATTGCTTAGGAGCTTTTCACTCTAATAGCTCCCTTTTCTACCTCAGGCTCCCTTTTCACCCCTAGAATCCATATTCAAATTATAGCTCCAATTACTCATAGTTCTAAATCTTATTTTGAAATACTTCCTTTTACAAACATATTCTAAAATGTCTAGGGAAGCTTACCCTAAATTTGAGCTCAGAAACTCTCGTGGTTTGGCCGGAATCACATAATCTTCAAGACTGACCCAAGCTTATCTGACAGCCTGACCCTTCTGACTTCTTCTCAGTTTCCAGCCCGATCACTTAGAGCTTTTCTTCTGGTAGTCCTACCCTCAAAACTAGACTTTCAGAGCTTTCAGGTGCTTTGAAATCACTCCAAACACACGAGAAAATTGGGAGAACTCCTCGTCCGAAGTTGATGCGTCCTCTTCAGACCTTACTATCCAATGCGTCCTCTATGAATAACGCATGGATTTGGCTCCAACGCAAGGTTTGCTCAACTCTCCCACTCTTTATATGGTATTTATGAATTGTGATAAAAAAGGAAGTCTCTTGGCTCTATTTATGGGCGTCCAAACTTTCTCCAGAGTTGACACCACCTACTTGGCTGCATGGCCAAGTGTATTCTTCTCACCCCATCAACGCAATGTTGTGATCATCGCAAGCTAAGTGTCTTCCTCCCACGTTGCCAACGCATGAACCTCCAATCTGATGCCACCACTCAAATCCTTAAGGCTTAAGCTTTCCTCCCAAGAAGAAACATGGTTTTGATGATGTTCTCCTGTTGATCTCATCCTTTGTATGCGTCCAACTCTTGGATGTTCAACACATACTCCATACTCAATGCATAGCCTATCATCAACGCACAACAAGCCAATTCACTCTCATTACAATTCAACTTAGCCATCGCAAGAAGCTAACCATCACCAACGCATAGGGTGACCATCCATCCTCGACGTATGGCTCATAGGTAGAATCGCACGGCTTGTTTGGCATGGGCGCATGGCCACCAACGCATAGGCGCGCTGCATAGGCTTGTCGCTGGACGCATGGACGCACTAGCCGCTCAATGAATTGGGCATGCTTGGCCGCATGGGCTACGTGGAGCATCTTGATGCTTGGCCGGGTGCTTCGGCAGATGGCGTGCTGCTTCGACGCATGGGCGTGACCGCTCAACGCATTGGCAGGGCATTCGACAGAGGCTGCTCGATGCATGGGCAGGGCGTCTGGTCAAGGCTGCTCGACGCATGGCATGGGCGCTGGCCGAGGCTACTCAACGCATGGGCTGCCTTTCCATGCATGCGTTGCCTACTCGTGTGCTTTCCAACACATCATCTCCTTTTTCCTTATTCAGGCGCATGCCTTCACCAACCAATCTTCCAACGCATCAACACACAAAATTCTATACTTAGCCAAATTTCCAAGTTTTTCTCAAAAGTTAAACTTCCAAATTTCCTCTTTTCTTCAAATCTCCACTGTTTCCTCTACCATTCCACACTATTTCCACATCAACCTACTCATCACACTAGTCTAAGTAGGAAACATACTCAAGTAGAGAAATTAAGATTTGGGGTTCACATTATGTGTAAGTTCTATAGACTTATCACATATATCGCATGCGTTCTAGCCTTAGAAGCCGTGGTATTTGAACCGAGAGGTGGTTTACTGTTGTATGCAGGTTGCATGATCGCATAGCATTAACGCATCCTAGGAAGTATTAGCCGAAACTTTTGTCAACCCATTCACCGCATACTCATCGCATCTTCAGTTTTATCAACTCTTTTCAAACTCCACCGCATTTGTTATTTTTTTTATCATCGTAAACAACAACCTCAACAACTATTTATTATTTGGTTACCGCAAAATTTTCCTAAAAATTACAAACGCAACCTGTTTTTCGAAGTTCCTAAGTTCGATCCTGGACTTACCAGAAAACTCAGTGGGGTTTACACTTGGATTCTGTTGAGGAAACTTGAGTGCTCAAGGCAATCTCATAATCGCATATAATCCACATTTTCACATCATAAAATCAAGCATCACTATTTTTAGCTCTATGAAAAAACAAAAAAGAACTGGAAAATTTTGAGAATAACAACTCCACTGTCAACGCAATGGGGAAACCCATGTTGATAAGAGTTAAGTTGTGAAGGGCATTTACCCTTAGTTGGATATCATGGGGGGGCGCAAGCACAAACGAAAGTAAGTCGCTAGGATCAACGTATAAATAAATGACCGCAACTCCGCTGCCAAGTAGGTATGACTCTAGTCTAAGAAAGAGTGCCTTGATCGTAGTTGGATGTCAGCATGACACACGTGGTGACAAACCAAAATGAAGATGAGACACTTGGATCAGCGCTAGGTCAGAAAAAATAACAACGTAAAAAATATGCAAGGACAAAAATCAGTTAACACCCCAGTGAATTTTTTTTTTTTTTTAAATAAATCATGTGATGTCCTGAAATTTAGTAAAATTATTTTTGAAGGTTAAACTTGTGGTCCCTAGATCTTAGAAATATTTTAAGAGGAGACTTGAATAAGAATTGAGAAAATTTTGGTGTATAGGATTTGAATGAAGTATCCTTGAAAAATCTAGGAAAAGAGATTTGCGGCCGACTTTCTAAAGGAAATCTTTAGCTTATGCTTGAGGACAAACATTGTTTAAATTTGGGGGTGTGATAACGGGCAGAAATGCACGTTATTACAGTGCTAAGTTATTAAACAATGAAGGTTTGCATTGATAAAATATGTTAGATTGCGTCCAAAAAGCATTAAGTTCATAATATTGCGGTCGCATGCGTTCATCACATAGAAACAATTAATTTTTGTATTTTTATGCAGAATATGCATTAACGCAAGGCGGAAAGAGTGATCACAATAAATCAATGCTCAAGCGCAGCATTACTGCAAGGCTTTGCAGTGATTTGTGCTCACAAACATCTACTAAAAAAGGATTGTTACATAGAGCCGGCACAACTTGGTGGGTGCATCTGGGTGAAAAGCATAATTAATCATGATGGGACAGAAAGCTGATGACGGTCGAATCCGAATTAAGTTGACAAGCCGCTAACGATAACAAGTACACTCAGCTTTTCGGTGACAAATATTCGACGCATCAGTCAGAGAATTAAAGTCATCCCATCTGTGCAATCATAAGAGAGAAGCTGCCTGTCACCCTGAAGCTCTATAAATACCGAAGGTATCCTTCAGAAAAGAAGTTCAACATGTTCGGATACTTAGAGAATTTCTCCCTTAGAATAGCCTTGTTCATAGTTTTCCTTTTACTCAAGAAGGCGGAGCGAGAGAAGGGAAGAGACGCCGGAAGATCGCTTAGGGCAACACAAAAGAGAATGCGGAGGCGGGCCGACTCTCGCGAGAGCGAGACTATCTTTTGAACATAGTAGAAAACAAAGTGTAAAAGCCTGGGAAGCAAGAGATTGCTACCAAGCACTTTATTCTCTTCTTGCATTATTATTCTGTATTTCAACTCTATATTTATACAATGGAAGTTTTTATTCTACATATGTTCACTCTCTTGAAAGCACGTATGAGTAGCTAAACTTATCGAATGGGTTGAGAAGAACTAAGCTAACATGACCTAGGATCTTCATTGCATGCGATTATCTTGTTTTATGCTGTGCCCAACACCCCTTTAGAGCTATTCGAGAGAGAGTCTAAAGAAAAAACCTAAGACTTGAGAGAGCTAGGTTAGAATCCAGACTCGAGAAAGAAAGATTAGATCTGCATAAACAAAAGATAGGGACTTAGAGATAAGCTCTGTTTGCCAACCTGCATCGCTTGCACTCTAGAGATAGGTTATGATATTATGTGGTCGCCTTATTTGTGTGTATCATTTTATCATTGAATGGATAAGAATAAAGGCTTATGTGTAGGTTCTATAGACTCGTCGTATATATCACATGCATTCTAGAATTAGAAGCCGTAGCATTCACATCGAGAGGTGGTTTACTGTTGTATGCATGTTGCATGATCGAATAGCATGAACGCATCCTAGGAAGTGTTAGCCACCCGTTCACCGCATACTCATCGCATCTTAAGTTTTATCAACTCTTTTCAAACTCCGCTGCATTTATTATTTTTTTTATCATCGCAGACAACAACCTCAACAACTATTTATTTATTTGGTTACCGCAAAGTTTTCCTAAAAATTACCAACAAAACTTGTTTTCCAAAGTTTCCTAAGTTCGACCTTGGACTTACCAGGAAAATCAGTGGAGTTTACACTTGGATTCCGCTGAGGAAACTTGAGTTCTCAATGCAATCTCATCATCGCATATCATCCACATTTCTACATCATAAAATCAAGCATCAAGTTTTTAGCGTCGTTGTCGGGGACGTCGGAAAAATAGTGTGGTAACGGTAATTTTTCTGACTTCTTTGTAGACTCTCAATCTTTGGCGAATTACGACCCGAATATTAAGAGGACATTCACACGAAGACTGAGAGCCAACTGCCAACAACAAGATAGAACTCCAAGAATGGCGGAACAACCGGCAGAAAGGGTTGCAAACGCGAACAATATAATGGCCAACCCTATCCTTCTAACGAGTAACCGCAATAGACCCATCGGGACTATGCGTCGCCCAACCTCTATGATTTCTCTCCAGGAGTCATGAGGCCAGCGTTAGATGGATCGAGGTTTAAAATGAAGTCAATAATGTTGCAGATGATCCAGGCTTCTGGGCAGTTTGGAGGAAGGCGTGGCGAAGACCCGCACGCCCACCTCCGGAGATTCATAGAGATCTGCAACACTTTTATGTTCCCGAATATCTCTACCGAGGAAGTCTGACTAACTCTGTTTCCATTCTTTTTGTGTGATCAGGCAAAAAAATGGGCATATTCTCTCGAACTAGGAGAGATAACTTCGTGGGAACAAGTGGTGGAAAAATTTATGAAGAAGTATTTCCCACCAACCAAGAATGCCAGAAGAAGAAAATTAATAACAAATTGTGAACAAGAAGATGACGAATCGCTCAACGATGCTTGGGCGAGGTTTAAGCGGCTGGTAAGAGACTGTCCACATAATGGCTTACCAGACTGCTTGCAGATGGAGATCTTTTATCAAGGACTGAATCCCACTTCGCAGACCGCTGCCAACGCGGTGGCCACTGGTGGTCTGCTTGACAAAACATATGAGTAGGCAAAGAGTATACTTCATTGCATTTCCAAAAATCACGAGGATTGACGGGAAAGTAATCAAAGATTAAGAATTAAAGATAATGATGCAAATAACGGGGCCATCACATCCCTACAGAATCAAATCTCTGCGATGATGAGTTTGATACAAGGCATTGCAATTAAGAACACGGGAGCGAAGCAAGGGCAGGTCAATGCAATTGCTCAAACGACCGCAAGTTGTGTCATTTGCGGAGACACTCATTCGATGGAGGAATGCCCATAAAATCCACAGTCGGTGTGCTTCATAAAGAACAATCCCTAATCCGACACATATAACCTCAGGTGGAGAAACCACCCAAATTTTGAAGGGGAAAAATCAATAACAAAACTTCTAACCTATGGCGCAAAAAGGAGGGCCACCCGGCTTTTTCCCGCAAAACAGCGGTTCAACACATAGTCAAGCAAGCAGCTCACAAACATCGTAATCTTCGTCCTTAGAGAGATTACTGAAGCAGTACATTGAGAAAAACGAATCAGTGCTTCAGAATCAAGCAATGTCCATTCGAAATCTTGAAATTCAGATGGGACAAATTGCAGGCGAGCTGAAGAATATACCATAAGGAGCATTGCCGAGCTCAACTGAGCTTCCTCGCAATTCTAAGGGTACCGGGAAGGAACAATGCTTAGCAATTTTCGTGCTAAGCGACAAAATGACTACAGAAGTAAGGGAGGAAACCATTGCGGCCAACTTAAATACAGTGACAACCAAGGAACCGTTGACCTATAGTTTGAAAAAGCCCGAGAAAATGAACCCTGAAGTTGCGTCCACCCTCAAGCCTCTAGATCTTGAGACAGAAGAAGTCCAACCACTAGAAACTCCACAGAGATTGAAAGAGAAACAAAATGATGAAGATAAAATCGCAATAGTGGCTGCAGCCCAAAATGCTATGATCCCAACAAAAATGTGCGACCCAGGAATCTTAACGATACCATGTTCAATTGGAGGGGTCTACAATGGCCAAGCACTATGTGATATTGGGGCAAGTATAAACATAATGCCGCTATCAATCTTCAATCAATAGAATGCTTGCACACTCACGCCCACAAAGGAAACTCTCCTGCTTGCGGACAGATCTCGAATACACCCTGAAGAAGAGTTGAAAAATGCAGCAATCTCAATTGATAAATTCATCTTACCGGCAGATTTCCTTATTTTGGATTACAAAGCGGACGAAGATGCGCCCATCATATTGGGACGACCATTCCTTTCAATCGGTCGCGCTCAAATTGATGTACGCAAAGGGGAGATTATAATGAACATTCATGGGGAAAAGCTCCGGATGAAGGCAATAAAGATCCCAGAGGACAAAGAAAAGAGGGAAAAGCCACCGTGGACGTGAAAAGCCCAACTCGAAAATAAGCGGTCCCTGAGTTAATATATGACTCAACCTTATCAGGGACCTAACTCTTTTGAACATCCTTTTTCCTGCATCATTACTTCATGAACTTTTATCATACTCGTTATTATCTATTATCGCAATTACTTTGTTGTTATTGATTATATCTACACTGTTCTTAAAAAAAGAAAAAAACATTTATTTTGTTTAAAAATTATTTGACCCTCCTTCTGTTTTTCTTGCAATGATCGAGGCGCAGGATTGTGGAGGTGTCACATGAAGAAGCAACGTATCTCACTCCATCACCACAATCCAAAGAAGAGAGATGCCACAAAAATGGATGCGTCATTACACACTACAGGCGACAACGCAAATTTTGGGGTGTATTCTTCCTTATCTCTATTTCAAATTTTGCACTATCGCATCGCATTTTAGTTTTAAAAGTTTTATCACCGCATCCTCTTTAATTACCGCAATCATTCGACATGGATAAAATTATTGAGTTACCGCATACTGTCTCTTTGCCAATTCTGATTTCAATGATAAAAAATATGCTTTCATTTCTTTCATATATACTAGAGTCAACTTAACTTTAAGATAGTCACCTCATGAAATATTTCTAGAAGTTAGGGGTTTGCTAGCTTTCTTTCACAATCTCTTTACGAAGCTTTCTAAGAACATCACATGACTTATTTAAATCTTTTGGCAATGAGGATATTGCCGCATTTTAAATTTTGGGATGAGGTATTTATTTTTGACATGCTATTTTACAAACGAAAAAAAAAAAAAAAAAGAAGAAGAAAAAGGAAGGAAATTTTTTTTAGAATAACAACTCCACTATCAACGCAATGGGGAAACCCATGTTGATAAGAGTTAAGTTGTGAAAGGTACTTACCCGTATGACACACGTAGGGGCAAGCCAAAATGAAAGTATGTCACCAGGATCAACGTATAAATAAATGACCGCAACTCCGCTGCCAAGTAGGTATGAGTTTAGTCTGAGAAAGAGTGCATTGCTCGTAGTTGAATATCCGCATGACACACGTGGAGGTAAGCTAAAAACAAAGGCAAGACACTTGGATCAGCACAAGGTCAGAAAAAAATAATAATGTTAAGAAATATGCAAGGATAAAATCATTTAGCACCCCGATGGAAAAGTTTTCTTTCTAAAATAAATCATGCGATATTCTGGAATTTAGTAAAGTCCTTTTGAAGGTTAAGCTTGCGGCCTAGGTCTTAGAAATATTTTAAGAAGAGACTTGAATAAGACTTAAGGAAATTTCGATGTATAAGAGATGAATGAAGTATCCTTGAGAAATCTAGGAAAAGAACATTGCGGTCGACTTGCTAAAAGAAATATTTAGCTTATGCTTGAGGACAAGCATTGTTTAAATTTGGGGGTGTGTTAATGGGCAGAAATGCACGTTATCGTAGTGCTAAGTTCTTAAACAATGCTGGCTTGCATTGATAAAACATGTTAAATTCATCCAAAAAGCATTAAATTCATAATATTGTAGTCGCATGCGTTCATCGCATAGGATAGTTGATTTTTGTATTTTTATGTAGAATATGCATTGATACAAGGCGAAAATTGTGATAGTAGGAAATCATTGGTCGAGCGCAGTATTACTGCAAGGCTTTGTGGTGATCGTTCTCGCAAACATTTGCTCAAGAAGGATTGCCGCAACTTGGTCTGCACAACATGGTGGGCGCATCTGGGTGAAAGGCTAATTAATCGCGATGGGATAGAAAGCTGATGACAGTCGAATCCAAATTAAGTTGACAGCCGCTAACGATAACAAGTACATTCAGCTTTTCAGTGAAAAATATTCGGTGCATCAGTCAGGGAATTAAAGTCATCCCATCTGTGCAATCATGAGAGAAAAGTTGCCGTTCACCCTGGATGTTCTATAAATACCAAAGGCAACCTTCAGAAAAAGGGTTTGAGAAAATTCATATGTTGGGATCGCACGTCTTTGTTCATAGTTTTCCATTCGTTTTAAGGTGGAACAAGAGAAGAGTGGTGACGTCGGAGATCGCTCAGGGTAACTCGAGAGAGAACCTTGAGGCGTAGAAGAAGAGAGTAGGCTGACTCTCGCAAGATCGAGATTATCTTTTGAACATGAATAGAAAGATAGTGTAAAAGCCCGGGAAGCAAGAGATTGCTACCAGGCTCTTTATTATATTATTGCATTGTTGTTTTGTAATTCATCTTAATATTCATACAATAGAAGTTCTTATTCTACATCTGTTCACTCTCTTAGTATGCATGAGTAGCTAAACTAGTCGAATGGGTTGAGAAGAACTAAGCTAACATGCCCTAGGAAGTTCATTACTTGCCATTATCTTGTGTTATGTTGTGCCAAATATTCTTTTAGAGTTACTCGAGAGAGAGTTTAAAGAAATGACCTAGGACTTGAGAGAGCCAGGTTAGAATCTAGACTTGAGAGAGCAAGATTAGAACTGCATAAACAAGAGATAGGGACTTAGAGATAAGCTCTGTTTGCCAACCTGTATCGCATGCATCCTAGAGATAGGAATGATATTATGTGGTCACCTTATTTGTATGTGTGTCATTTTGTCATCGCAAAAATAAGAATAGAGGCTTATGTGTAGGTCCTATAGACTTATCGCATATATCGCATGCATTCTAACCTTAGAAGCTGTGGTATTCGCACCGAGAGGTGGTTTACTGTTGTATGCATGTTCATGATCGCATAGCATTAACGCATCCTAGGAAGTGTTAGCTGAAACTTTTCTCAACCCCTTCACCACATACTCATCGCATCTTAAGTTTTATCAACTCTTTTCAAACCCCATCGCATTTGTTATTTTTTTTATCATCGCAAACAACAACCTCAACAACTATTTATTTATTTGGTTATCGCAAAATTTTCCTAAAAATTACCAACGCAACTTGTTTTCCCAAGTCCCTTAGTTCGACTCTGGACTTACCAGGAAACTCGGTGTGGTTTACACTTGGATTCTGCTGAGGAAACTTGAGTGCTCAATGCAATCTATCGCATATAATCCACATTTGCACATCATAAAATCAAGCATCACTATTTGTAGCTCTATGAAAAAAAAAAAAAAACAAGAAGTGGAAAATTTTTAGAATAACAATTCCACTGTCAACGCAATGGGGAAACCTATGTTGATAAGAGTTAAGTTGTGAAGGGTACTTACCCATAGTTGGATGCCCGCATGACACACGTAGGGGCAAGCCAAAACGAAAGTAAGTCGCCAAGGTCAATCCATAAATAATTAACCGCAACTCCGCTGCCAAGTAGGTATGAGTCTAGTCTGAGGAAGAGCACCTTGCTCATAGTTGGATGTCTACATGACAAACATGGGGCCAAGCTAAAACGAAGGTGAGGCACTTGGATCAGCGCAAGGTCAGAAAAAAATAACAATGTAAAAAATGTGCAAGGACAAAAATCAGTTAACACCCCAGTGAAAAAAAAGTTTTTTTTTTTTTTTAAATAAATCATGCGATGTCCTGGAATTTAATAAAATCCTTTTGAAGGTTAAACTTGTGGTCCCTAGATCTGAGAAATATTTTAGAGGAGACTTGAATAAGAATTGAGGAAATTTTGGTGTATAGGATTTAAATGAAGTATCCTTGAGAAATCTAGGAAAAGAAATCTGCGGCTGACTTTCTAAAGGAAATCTTTAGCTTATGCTTGAGGACAAACATTGTTTAAATTTGGGGGTGTGATAACGAGTAGAAATGCATGTTATTACAGTGCTAAGTTATTAAACAATGAAGGTTTGCATTGATAAAATATGTTATATTGCGTCCAAAAAGCATTAAGTTCATAACATTGCGGTCGCATGCGTTCATCATATAGAAATAGTTAATTTTTGTATTTTTATGCAGAATATGCATTGACGCAAGGTGGAAAGCACGATCACAAGAAATCAATGGTCAAGCGCAGCATTACCGCAAGGCTTTGCAGTGATTTGTGCTCGTAAACATCTGCTAAAAAAGGATTGCCGCATAGAGCCGGTACAACTTGGTGGGTGCATCTGGGTGAAAAGCATAATTAATCATGATGGGACAGAAAGCTGATGACGGTCGAATTCAAAAGTTCACAAGCTGCTAACAATAACATGTACACTCAGCTTTTCGGTGAAAAATATTCGGCGCATCAGTCAGAGAATTAAAGCCATCCCATTTGTGCAATCATAACAGAGAAGCCGCCTTTCACCCTGAAGCTCTATAAATACCGAAGGCCACCTTCAGAAAAGGAGTTCAGCAAGTTCAGATACTTAGAGAATTTCTCCATTAGAATAGCCTTGTTCATAGTTTTCCTTTTACTCAAGAAGGCGGAGCGAGAGAAGGGAAGAGACGCCGGAAGATCGCTCAAGGAAAATTGAAAGAGAACCCGAAGACGTGGAAAGCAGAGAGTGGGCCGACTCTCACGAGAGTGAGACTATCTTTTGAACAGAGTAGAAAAGACAGTGTAAAAGCCTGGGAAGCAAGAGATTGCTACCAAGCACTTTATTCTCTTCTTGCATTGTTATTCTGTATTTCAACTCTATATTTATACAATGGAAATTCTTATTCTACATCTGTTCACTCTCTTGAAAGCACGCATGAGTAGCTAAACTTATCGAATGGGTTAAGAAGAACTAAACTAACATGACCTAGGATCTTCATTGCATGCGATTATCTTGTTTTATGTTGTGCCCAACACCCCTTTAGAGCTATTCGAGAGAGAGTCTAAAGAAAGAACCTAAGACTTGAGAGAGCTAGGTTAGAATCAAGACTCGAGAGAGCAAGATTAGATCTGCATAAACAAGAGATAGGGACTTAGAGATAAGCTTTATTTGCCAACTACATCGCTTGTACCCTAGAGATAGGTTATGATATTATGTGGTCGCCTTATTTGTGTGTGTCATTTTGTCATCGCATGGATAAGAATAGAGGCTTATGTGTAGGTCCTATAGACTCATCGCATATATCGCATGCGTTCTAGTATTAGAAGCAGTAGCATTCACGTCGAGAGGTGGTTTACTATTGTATGCATGTTGCATGATCGCATAGCATGAATGCATCCTAAGAAGTGTTAGCCGAAACATTTCTCAACCCGTTCACTGCATACTCGTCACATCTTCCGTATTATCAACTCTTTTCGTAACTGGTGCATTTATTTATTTTTATTATTGCAAACAAAAATCCAAACAACTATTTGATTATTTGGTTATCGCAATGTTTTCTTGAAGATTACCGCCACATACCGTTTTCCCAAGTCCCTGAGTTCGACCCTAGACTTACTAGGAAACCCAGTGGAATTCATACTTGGATTCCGCTGAGAAAGCTTGTTGCTCAATGCATTTCCCTTGTTGCTCAATGCATTTCCATCACCGCATTTCATCCATAATTTCACCTCATAAAATAATGCATCAATAGGCCTAACCCTAATCAGCCTACGTGCTTCAACCTTTATTGGGTTCAATAGCGGCCATATAGAATAGAAAACACGTGCATTAAGTTCTAGGATTAAATTGCTCAGGTTAATTATCAAGATAGCTTGCTCAATTAACCGAATTTTCTCCAAATCTATTAATTAATGCATCCTAGGAGTAGAACACACAATTCTATTGCCTCTTGTAGATCTTGGCTAGATATTCTATCGAACATATCGAAAGCAACACATTCGATCATTATTGTGACAAAACCAAGCATCTAGGCTATACATGTTCAAGATATTAATCATTCAACATGCTTCAAGAACTAAAAACAAATTCAAGAATGTTAGATTCAGATTGCAAATTATAAAGAAAAAGAGAACTCAATAGAATTACAAAAACTCTTGAAATTAGAAACAAGATTCAACAACTACTTCACAAAGTCGTAGACAAATTCATGAATAGTTACAAAAATGTTGCTTACAATCGAAAAAGAAATCAAAATCTAACCTAAATGGGAAATAAAATTATCAAAGAGACGAAATAATATAAAGAGAAATCTTAGCCTCCATGAGAATCGTGCTTCCTCCCCTCGTTGCAAAAAAATTAAAGAAAAAGTATTTATACTCACAGGGTAGTGTCGCAACGCTGAGGTTAGCGTTGCAACGCTAGGTCGCAAAAAGGCCAAGAAGCATTGGGCTCGAGATGTGACACTGCCCTTGACGCTAGGTTGCACAAGGTGCACGTGTGTGGACACTCCAGTCAAAATCTAGAGCGTTGCAACACTGGACTGTAAATGGATTCTTTCTACCTTCAAGCATTGCTTGATGCTTCTGGGAGGGTCGTGACATTGAGGTTGATGGCATTTTGGTAATTTCTTCTATTTTCTTCAAATTTGTTGACATTCTTGGTCATTTTTTTAATCCTTTTTAGCCCAGTTTCTCGGAAAGATTTCTCATCATTCCCGTGTCCATTTTACCTACAAGATGAGCATTAATAGCAAACAAAAAACACAATTTTGAGGGGATTAGCATAGAAAATATATATCTTTTAAAGACCTAACACGAATAATTGTTGTAAAGGGCTACAAATGACCTGATCCTGATAATACAGGTAGAGATTTGTTGTTTAAATCAATTCATTAGATTAGTCTTGATCAAACTAATTCAAGAGTGAGTTGTCTTAGGATCTAAGAGTGACAATCATAGATTCTAAGTTTGATTTAAGTTAGCTTTCTTTGGAAATTTTTGTAAGGATCCTAAAATGACCTCTAACTTTGCATCTAACGGACATTACAGACGCTTTATCAGAGGATGATGTGTGGTAAATCACCTTTGTTTTTCAATTCCTACGTCGATTATGATTTTGTTTTAGTTTGTGTTTTTTGTTCAATTTTTGTTTTTTGTAATTATTTCAATCACGTTGATTCTCATTTTCTGTAACACCCCAAATTTTTATTATTTATGTAATTCCAGTAATTTCTTTTAATTGAGGCCGTTTTTGAAATTTTGGATATTTAAGTGTAATTGCTAGAATTTAAATCATTTAAGTAGAAATTAAAGTTTAATGTTTAAAATCAAGTGCAAGAAATTTTATTTTAAAAATGGAAAGGAAGAGAATGGGAAAAAAAAATAAAGGGGAATAGGAAGAAAATAAAATAAAATAAATATATTTTATTTTATTCCCTTTTCTTTTTCTTTCCTTTTTCTTTTTCCTCTTTTTCTTTCCCCTTCCTTTCTTCTTATTCCTCACGCCATCGAGACCCCAACCCCTTCTATTTTCATTTTCCCCAGCATCCTCATCGAAGCTCGACCTTTAGTCGCCATCAATGTAACCTCGTGACCATGCCACTCACCATCAAACTACAGACAATCGCGAGCCACCCGTGCACTGAAGTCGAGCGCCACCTAGATCGAATGTCGAACGACCACCGTCAGCCGTTAGCCGACGTCTACTTCAGCACCACAGTCGGATCTTCAAGCCACGACAGATCTGGTAGCCGTGCCACTCTTCGTCCAGCACCGTTTGTCCAGATCCCCTCCAGCAGTGCGTCTACTGCCCCAGCCCCACCGCTGGCAATCGCCGTCGTCTCTGCCGCGTCGGCTCGCTTTGGTCTTTTTCGGAATCATGGATTAAGGGTAAGTGTAAATATTTTTGATTGGATTTCACGAGAATTTTGAACAGTCACTAGAGTTTGCCCTTGATTTTTTGGTACTCGTCGTATTTTGGATGTTAGGGCGAAATTTTAGGTTGTTGAAGTTGTCGTCCAGCCGATTCAAGGTGTAGTCAACGGATCTTGGTGAACGACAAGGCTTTAAACTAATGTGGGTTGTTAAGCATGTTCTATGTTTATGAATTACTCTATTTAAGTTTAATGGATCCATGGATTGTGGCCTAAAATAATTTTCCATGATGTTTGGGTGTTAGGTTTGAATCTTAAGGTTTCCTGGTGTCGTTGTTTTAGGAGATTTAAGTTCGATCCTGTGGGTTTTCGGAAAGTTGTCGAGAAACTTTTGGTTTAGGATTGGTGGTTTTGAAACTATGCTTAGAGATTAAAATTTTGTAATTGCTTGTTTGTTAATTTGGTTTGATTAAAGGTTTCGTTGGCCAAGGAAGAGGTTGAGCTTGCTAGTTTCTAGAGTTTGCGATTAGAGATAAGTAAGTTACTACTGAAACCACCCACGGGCCAGACACTAGATGTATGCTAGCATGATAGATGAATATTATGACAGAACGACAACATGATGAACGGATAGTATAGTATAACCGATGTATGTTCTTGTATGAGGATCTAAAAATTTTTTTGTGCATGTAGATACTTAAATGCTAGCATGAGATGATACTTGATTCCATGAGGTTGTATTTGATATGAGGATATTGAGGCAAATATGTATGTTGTAGAGCCATGGTGTTGAGGTGTATATGTAAGTTATAGAACCATGTTCTGATACTTGTGATGTTAATACTCTGATAGTATCCTTACTGATTAGTTAGATGCTCACTAGATGTTGCGTTTCCTTCCGGATTCACCAGAGGTTTTGTTTCCTTTGGGATTCACCAGAGATTGTGTTTCCTTTACGATTCACCAGGGGTTGTGTTTCCTTCGGGATTAACCAGAGGTTGTATTTCCTTCAGGATTCACCAGGGGTCGTGTTTCCTCTGGGATTCACCAGAGGTTGTGTTTCCTTCGGGATTCACCAGGGGTTGTGTTTCCTTCGGGATTCATCAAGGGTTGTGTTTCGTTCGGGATTCACTAGGGGTTGTTGATGCATTGTAAATGAGATGCGATTATGGTGTATGTTTTTGGTGATGAGTTTATGCATTGCACATGCAAGTTTTCCTAGTAAAACCCAAGTATAAATCTCACTAGGTCTCCTAGTAAGTCCAGGGTCAAAAAAGGGATTAATGAGTTACTGCGACAGTAAAATTGATTCCTTTGCGGTGGAAAAAACAAATAAGTTGGTCGATATTTTGTTTAAGTATAAATCCTATGCGACCGATTCGAGTAAAGACTTGATGAAATCGAGAATTACAACGAATATGTGATAAACGGGTTGCAAAGGGATTTAGCTAGCACTTCCTAAGATTGCGTTCAAGTTATGCGATCATGCTACACACACACAATAGCATGTCATCTCTCAATGCAAATGTCGTAGTTCCTATTTCTAGGACACATGCGATGTATACGATAATGTCGATTGGACTTAAGTCTAAGCCTCTACTCTCGTCTATGCAACGATGAATGATGCACACATACACAAGTTGACCGCATACTATTGCATACGATGCGTAATAGCAAACAGAACTTATGTCTAAGTTTCTATCTCTTGCTTATGTGGTTCTAATCTGAATCTCTCAAGCCTAGATTTTAATCTGACTCTCTCAAGTCTAGATTCTTTCTTTAGACTACTCTCTCAAGTATCTCTAAAGGGTGAATGACGCATACATAAGACAAGATGATCGCATAAAATGAAGATCTTAGATCATGCTAGCTAAGTACTTCTCAACCCATTCGGAAATCTAGCTACTCATGCGAAATATGTAGAGATTGAACAAATGTTGAGATGAGAATTCCATTTTCTATAAATAAAGTGCAGAATACAAACCAACAATGGAATGTAGGGATAGAAAGCCTGGTAGCAATGTCTTCTTCCCATAGATTTTTACACTGTCTTTTCACTCCAACTCTTCCCAGAAGAATATCCTTGCTTTCACAAGTGTCGGCCCTCTCTCCTTTTGTAGCGCTTCCCGATAGTCTTTCGAGCTATCCAGGAATGTCCTCTCGGCGTCTTCTTCTCTTCGCTCGCCTCCGCCTACTAATTGTAAGAATAATTACAAACTAATGGCTATCTATTTGTATATGATCTTGAGGAAACACGAGACATACGCAGCGGAATAAGGATCTAATTACACTCTAATTTCTTTTAATCAAAAGGAATTTAGCATGCAAAATGAAGGGAAAATAGTAAATTAACTTACCTTTGATGCTCCTGAAAACCGCTTTTCCTCGCTGAATCTCGACCCGAACTCTTCTAGATCACCACTAGAGTTAACCTACCATCCTCTGGACTTAGAACTGGGTTGTGGGACCCGATGGATGAAGAAAACCGAGAGAGAGAAAGAGATGGTAAAATAAGAATGAATTTGTGTTTGAGTTTTTAATTTTTCAGCCCAATTATGAAAACTGTGAAAATGGCAAAAGTCTTTAATCCAAATTCAAAAGCCCATTTTATAGAAAAAAATCATGCAACATTTGTATGAAACAAATTCATAAAAACCCAACACCTATAATCTACTATCTTAGTGGGCTTAATGTCTCCACTATAAGCCAACACCTAGCCCACTATTTTGTTAGTGAAATTATCCAACAAAAGTTTGGATTTTCCCACTAACTTTAGTCAAAGGGCAAAATAGTCATTTGATCAAAGTCAAACTTTGACCAAAAAGTCAACATTTGGATTTTTTTATGATTTTTTTCATGTTGACTAATTTTGACCTCCCGAGCATGAATCCGCATTCATTTTCTCAAAATTCAAATCACATTTGAATATAAGGTCAGTCAAAGTTTGACTTTCAAAGTCAAAAGTCAACTCTTTGACTTTTTACATCTCTGACCATTTCCATTATTTTCGAGCTTCCGAACATGAATGTATTCATATTCTTGATATTCAAATCACATTTAAATATTAAAGTTGTATCTCTAAACTGAAAAATCCGACCACTATATCACATATACATGTCGATTTCTCTCTCTTCACCTAATTCGAACAATTCAAATCATTCTATCATATTCTTCTAAGTTTATTCCATATGAGCTAGTAGGGGAACCTAACGGACCTATTGATCATGGGCTCTAACGATCCGAGATTAGCTAGCTAAACTCTTTAGGCTAATCAACATTTGTTAACTAACGGGTCATTCCACTATAATCTCGTAGTTGCACTCCCTTCACTATAGGTATATTTGTATCCATTTGATATAACCATGATTAGTAAGCTAATCTTTCACAGGTTGATCGTAATCTCGGTTGGGTGGTAAAAATGTTTTACCCCCAAGACTACATCTTATTCCTTAAGTTCCACTAATCCTCTAATGAACAATTGGTTTAAGGTCCAACCTATAAACCGAACCCCTCTCGGGCCAAGGAGAGGGTGGGGCCTCTTGTTCAAGACCTGGATTTAGTATTAAAGGAAACAACCTATCTACTAACCCTATAACGGGTAGGAGTGAATTTCGTCTTGCACCCTATGTTCCCAACTATTCATCTGATCTTACCCTTGAAATTGGAGGCTTATTGGGCCAGCGATGATGAGCTGCCCTCACTGTAACGATAAAAGATTATTTCCTTTATTATGCATGCACCGTGATGATGAATCATACAAGTTCATGACTTGATGACTAAATTTTCTAATTTTTATCTTTATTTAACTCTAATGCATGGCTTGTGAATGAAATCAATGATGTGCTAAATGCGCTCAAGTGCTTTACAATAAAGATAATCTATGTGATACTACATTCTAAGAGTATGCGTTGATAGTGATATGCTCGTAGTATGCGATGAAGTAGTGCGTGTCACAAGTTTCCTTGTGCTGAAGTCAGGTATAATTCCAATGCAAGTTTCTCAGAGTGATCCGAGGTCAAACACGAGATTGTTTTCATTAATGCGATAATTATGTGATACATGCGACTGGTTTTCATAATTAATAAAGAATGTTGGTTTGTACTATAAATTGCGATGAAGTAAAAATGCGTTGTAAAGTAAATATGCGTTGATAATGTAAAGTCCTAAACTACTATGATACATGATACAAGATACATGATACTGAGGTCGAGGACTCACTGTGAAGTTATACAAAAGAATCGATGTATGCGATGGCAAGTCTTATGAATGAAGCAGAAAGGGAAAAAGTAAAATGTAAAAACATCGCAAGTTCGACAATCGTGTTAAGGACGCAACTAAGGCTCCGCTTTCCCTTGGCTTACATCTCTCGGTGATCGGCTGCATTCCCATATGTCTATGGTGAAATAGAGATGAACGTGATGAACACAAGGTTGTTTCCATCTCTGGAAATACTTCTTGCAAGTTAACGCATTCTTCTACTTCTCTCGATGGGCGAAATAACATCTTCACTTCTGCTCTCACAGGTGAAGATGTCATCAAGCATGCTTTAGCTAAACTTTATTAATTTCTTAACACAAATTGACTCACTCGCTTAATTCTCGCTCTTTAACCCGAGGATTAAGAACACATCATGGAGAAAATGGATGATAAACATATGGAAAGAGACAGAAAGATGATAATGGTGACGATGATAACATTTAATTCTAAAATTAAGCATTTGATACATGTTGTGAAGGAAGGATTAAAGAAGATGAATACAGAGGATGAAATAGAGAATAGAAACAAATATGGAAAGAGTGTCAACGTCTTGACACAGATCCTGTTCAGAGATTTGCGCTTGCCAGCATTTGAAAGTGGTGGAGAGGAAAGCTTCCCTCTCAAGCTTACTTTCTCAGTAGAATTGACCTTTGCACAGAGCTTCAGCTTCAGGAATTGGAAGAATTCTTTGCTCGGAGACTCACCCTGATTTACTCTGTAGTCGCTTCAGACTAGCCTCTCTCAGTATCAATATATCTCTATAACTATGTGTATCTGTATATGTATATCTTTCAGCAAATTTAAGGGAGCTATTTATAGGCGAGACCCTGGCTCTTTGAATTTGTGGTCCCCACTGTCTAATTATGGTAGTTGTTGAAATGGCGGAATGGAAAATTCCTTTTTGTTACGCAATCAATCCATCAGAATTGCACAACTAAAAGTTGTACACTTGTCAGAATTGTCCGCGAATGCGTTGCTCTTCACATCTTCAATCTATCCCCACATGCGGTGTTGTTTTTTTATTACCGCATGCGGTTGAAATTGCCTTGATCCCTAAAGCTCAAGATCGATTGTCGCATGCGTCGTCATTGCTTTGATCATCTCTTCGTTCTTGAGTAATGGGCGCATGTGACGTAGATGCGTTGTTTATTTTGTCTTCGAGCCATAAACGCATGCAGTGACCTATTTCCTGCAAAACAGAGACTAAAACATTCTATTTCTCCATCGCAATGGTGTTAGTGGGTGTGTTTACGACATTTCATAATTTTCGTATTTCTTAGCCAATTTGTATACTATCGATGCAACTTTTCTCTCTTTTTACCACAATATCTAAATAAAACAATATAAATAACTTGTATTTCTATAAGTTATCACTCACTTATGCAAATCTAAGGATAATCCCGAATGAACAAGAGTTCATAGTTAGCTCAAGATTAAGATTATGTTACCTAGGTCATCAATTAACAAAATAGTCAGTTTTATACATAAAACAACATTTAGAACGTAAAAAGTGACTATTTCATGGTTTAGTCTTATGTAAACTCTTTACATAGGATGCCCCCACTTTCATGTCTCCACATGAATGAATTAGGATCACATCGTTTGTACTAACTACAAAATGGGTCGTATCTATAGTGTCTCCAGAATAAGGCGCCCAACCTTATTCATATACTATAGACCATTTTGGCTATATATTTGAACTTGATCCATATTTATGTCACTACATAAAGTTCAAATCACATTAAATAGCCTCAAGACCTTAGTTTATTGGATTCAAGATTACAATTTCAATAACAACTTTATCGAAAAACAAAACAGAATATGTTTATTAATTTACAAACTACGAGTTTTAGGACATAAAATCCAACAGATCTAACTTGTTAACCCTTTTACAATGGTGGCATCTGATATTTATAGAGCTCAAGGTGAAAAAGCTTTTCTCTCTAATGATTGCAATGATGGGCGGTCATTAAATCTTCTGCTCTGATGCACCGTTTAATGGTCACCAAAAAGTTGAGTGTACTTGCTAACGTGTGTCGTTAACGGCTTGTCAACTAAATCCAGATTCGACCGTCCTCAGCTTTCCGTCCCATCATGATTTATTAAGCTTTCACCTTGATGCGCCGTCTTTATGTGGCCATCTTATTGAGCAACTTCTCACGAGCACATACGATCGCATGACTTTGCGATCACAATCTTTCAATGCGTGCAGATGCCTAATTCCATGAATCGCAATTTAACTTGCGCCAACACATTTTTCCTGCACAAAATATTTAAATGAGCTACTTTTATGTGATGGACGCATGCGATCGCAATCTTCTCAGTTTAACGTTTTTTGACATGATTTTGTATATTTTTACCATCGCATTCCCTCATTGTTTTACTTATTTGCACTGTAATAACGTGCATTTCTGCCCGTTATCAGTTGTGTTTCCTTTGAGATTCACTAGAGGTTGTGTTTCCTTCGGGATTCACCAGAGGTTATGTTTTCTTCAGGATTCACCAAAGGTTGTGGGTCCAACGGGACTCACCAGAGGTAATGGGCATACTTAACTATACTAGGATAAAAATAAGTTTTTCATGAATGTATGTGTCCCATGAGGATTAGAGAAGTTTACATGTTCCACCAGAGGTAGGCATCTAGAGGACATAGATGCCTAGCCTTACTCCAGTAGTGGGGTTACTTACTGACTATTTTATACTAATTCATTCTCATGTAGTTGTTCCAGGTAAAGGACCGGTTTTATGCTTCCACTCATGATATTTAGATTTTTTTCCATGTTTTTCAACTTTCAATTTGATGTTTGAAACTTATTATTAAGATTTGTGTTTAGACCTATTTATTATCATTTATGGTTTATGGGTACCCTATCGTCTATTTTTAAAATCTAAATTCAGTGAAGGTCTTTTGAGTTCAACTCATTTATTTCGCATTTATTACACTATAAAAGGGGTGTCGTTTCAAGTTTCGTGCATGCATGTGTTTAGTAACGGCCTAACTTGAGTCCTAGGGGGTTGGGTCGTTACATTTCCACTATGAGCAAATTCTCTTTGTTGGGAGTAGTGTTTAGAAGCTTAATTTAAAACAAAATTTAAATCAAAAACAAAAATCAAATGATTATCAAATGATATTAAAATAAACACAATACATACTATTTTAACCAATCTGAACATAGCTTAGTCAATTAGACAATTTTCTTTAGATGATTTATTCTACAACTGCATAATGATTGAACAATAAAAAGTTATGGCTTAATGAAAAATCAAAAGAAAAAAAAAACATATAATAAACAAATAGCCAAATGCATGGTGAATGAATATCAAAATATGTTACATGAAAACATTTAAATAATCTTTCCTAGTTTCATCCCCTTATTTTAGTTAAATGAAATAATATATGTATTGACAACAAATCAATCCAATTCAAAATTCGATATTAGCAGATTTTCTAACATACATGGAAATATATTTGGTAACATGGATTAAAAAAACCATTACAACTCACCATTTTTATTGTTGATTTTAATCAAATTATTTATTTGATAGATAAGACAACATTATAAATGAAAATCTCTGCTTTCTGTTTTATTCAACTCCAGATTTAGTCCACAATTAGCATATGAAATTATATGAATCTTTATCATTTTCCACAAGGGAATTTCAAGGGATAAATCCTTTTAAGACAATAAAACTAATTCTCGTGCTTTTATTAATGCAATGTGCAGTATTTAAACGTTCCTAATGGCAATTTGTTTGCAATTCACTAAAAAAAGTCATACTTGCATTTGATCCAAAACATGTCAAAGTTTTATTCATCTCGTATTGCCATCATTGTTCTTATCTTTGCAGGTTCTCTTCTACTTATGAATTATATATTATTATGAGTTATATTGAAATATATTCCTCAATATGAGATATACTTTATGCATAGATACAAAGAATAACAAACAAAAAAAAAAAAAAACGAAAGAAAATAAATATTTTGAATCTATGGGTTTGATGTCGATACGTGGGTGGTGATTTTGATTAAAATATTTTAATCTTTATATGTTTGTTTTGTTTTATATTAATTTGATTCAAAACACTTAATTTAAAAAATATTTCATTGTGACATGTTTTTTCCAACACTAAATCATCGATTGCAATATGTCCATCTTCAGAAAACATTCGGTTTAGAAAACTACAAATGTTGAGAATATCACTAATGCGAACATAAATCTTTATCGTAAGTTTGTTTTGTTTATCTTGTAAAAAAAATGGGTGAAATGTCATCTTTTTATTATAAATTAAAATTATTTTTAATGAATTTCAGAGAAGTCTTACAAGATCTATAGAAATTTTCTTCAAATTTAAATCTTAACATTATTGCTAACATTGATAACTAAATCTTTTCATAATGAGAAATACTATATACATAGTGGTTACTTATAAGTGCTTTTTGTGGTGTAGTTGTAATGGTTTTGGAACCTCATGGAGCTTCAGCTGCTCAAAGATGTCAAGAAAGATTGTATGATAGCGGGTGCACACTCACTGATTGTGGACAAAAATGTTGGGAGAAGCACCATGATGCCTCACATCAATGCATACCTACTGATCCTGCACAAACTATCTATGCATGTTATTGTTTCTATGATTGTGCTCAATTTTTATTTTGAGATGTCCTACCTTTTATTCAATGTATTGGACACTTTTCAATAATCTTCTCTAATAAAAGTCGTTTATTCTAAGTTGATTACTTGAAAGTTGATATCTACTTAAATTCATAAATTTAGTTATACAACCATAGTTGAAATCCATAAAATCTTTGCAAGTTCCACAAAATTGACCAATAGAATCTTTTCTACTATTTTCAACCTTGGATAGAGTGGTAGAACTATGAAATGAGAAGGAATTTGAAGTGATTTTGGAGAGGGTTTGAGAAACAATTCCTGCTGATTTTTTTTTCCTCAAAAATCAGAATGCATGATTGAAACTGATCAAATTAGGAGAAATATTAGCTTTATCATGCAAGCACTTGGTTAATCAGCCTAATGACACTTCAAAAGGCATTAACTTGATGGGCTAGATGTTAATCTATGGAAAAATTCACTATCAAGATGAAAAATTTGATAAATCCATTTTACAATTATTTTTCAATTTCATTATTCAATTTAATTGATTCTAAACAAAATTAAATTAAATGTAAATTCAATTTCTAAAATTGAATTGCGAAATTGAAAAAAAAAAAAGATTTAATTTTAAATAATTAATTAAACAAATTTAATTAATTAAATAATAATATTTTAATATCAAATATTAAATTGATAAAACACCTAATTAAACATGAATCCTTATTCATATAATCAATAGTTAAATCAATATTAAAATATATCGAACTCTCCAAATATGTTTAAATTAAATGAATTTAAACGTTAATTATATCGAATATAATTACCCAAACCTCACATTGAATTTGAGCATTTGAAATTCACTACATATTTTAACCCAAGGTTTAATCTTTTACGAGCTAATAGAAGGACCTTATGGACCTATAGATCATGAGTTCCAATGATTTGAGATGACTAAACTCTTTAAACTGAATTAATCAATATTCGTTAACTACAGAGATATTTTACTATAGATCAATAGTTGTACTCTCCTCACTGTAGATATATTTCAGTCCATTTGATTTAACCATAATCAGTAAGTTGATCCTTCACAGGTCGTTCGTATTTACAACGAAGTGAAAATTATTATTTTACCTCTATAAATCATCTTGTTCCATAAGTCAACACTGATCCTCTATTGAACCATTGGTTTATAGTCCAACGAACAAATCATATCTCTCTAAGTCATGAAAGGATAGAGCCCCTTTGTTCATGTCCATGAATGAGTACTTAAGGGAACAACCTAGGTGCTAACCCAAAAATTGGTAGAGTGAGTTCCATCTTAGAAGACTATGTCCCCAACTATCTATTCAGTTTTATCTCCAAAATATGAGGCTTATTGAGCGATGATGTTGAAAGACTCTCACCTATGTAGATCCAAGGATAATCTTGAATAAATATGAGTTCATAGTTAGCTCAGAATTAAGATCGAGTTACCTTTGATCATCGATTTGAAATAGTCAGTTTTAACAGTAAATGGTTCTTATAAAGAAAAGTGATTATTTTGTGGTCCGGTCATATGCAAACGTCTTTTGCATAGGATACCCTCACTCACATGTCTCTATATGAACGATTTAGATATCACATCGTTTGTATCAATATACAATGGGCGCCGCATCCACAGTATCCCCAAGATGATGTACCCAATCTCATCCATATACTCATAGACCTTTTCGGCTATATACTAAAACTTGAACCTTTTTTATGTCTCTACATAAAGTTAAAGTGTTCGTATTGTAGCCATGGGTTCGTTTATTGGATTTTATAACATAATGCAATTTCAATAACACTTTTATTGAATAATGTTTCAATAATACTTTTATTGCAAAAATAGAATATGTTTAAATAATACAAATTGCAAGTTTTAGGTCATTCCCAACAATCTCCTACTTAAACTAAAACTCCAGTGAGTTGCAAATATATATATAAATATATAATGTTGAGAAAAAAAGAGAAAATATAATAAACTAGGGCATCCATATACCCTTGACATTCTCCCATCTGCCCTAGATTTATGAAGCTCGTAGTCCAAGTTCGACCAGGTGACCCTCAAATATTTTCGTCGTGAGCGCCTTCCTAAATTGATCAACAAGATTATCTTTAGAGGCTCTTTTCATGACTATACGTCTGCTTGGTGTACTATCTCCCAGATCAGATGATACTTTTGTTGGGACTTATGCCTTAAATCTCGTTGGGTTCTATAGTTTATAAATGTATTGAACAAACCCATTGTCTATTTTGTAAAATATATGATATTTCTATTCCATTTTTTTTTTTGTTGCATTAACCACGAACAGTTAAACTAACATCCAAGGTTATCTTGTAACTTAAACATGTATCTAGAGACATACAGGTGGATCATATTTAAGTGATAACCTAAATGGTCTGTAGTAGATGGACAAGGTTAGGTATCTTATCCTAGTGACACTACGAGTATAACCCGCTTTATAGGTGTTACAATTGTTGTAAAGTTCTACAAACGATATGATCTTGATCATTCATGTATAGACATTTCAGTAGGGATATTCTATACAAAGGAGTTTGTATAAGATCGGACCATGAAATTTTTACTCTCATTATATAACACCGTTCATAATAGAGACTTACATTTCACAAGGATGACCATAGGTAACATCACCTGAATCCTGAGTGAGTTGTGAACTCTTGAGCCTATTCGGGCGATCCTTTGATTGTATAGGTGGAGTGGCCAGATCGACGGCTCAACTAACCTACCATTTTGGTGATTCATCTGCTTGGGGAGCTGAGAACACAAGTACACAAGAAGAAATTCACTCCTCCGAGGTCGTGGTAAGTAGATAAATTACTCTCTTAAGGGCTGATTCTGGGGCTTGGACAATGTGACGCCATACCCTCTCCTAACTCGAGAGGGGTTTAGTCATAGTTGGACTATGATCTATTGTTCATTAGAGGGATCAATGGTACTTAAGAAGTTAGATGTAACTACATGCCTAGTTGTACTCATGAGAAATTTGTGAAGGGTCATTGTACTGTTGATTGGTTATATCCAATAGACACAGAAATATATCTGTAGTGCGAAGTGTGAAGCTATCAGTCTATAGTGTAGTGCTCGACAGTTAACAATGGTGAATAATTTAATTAAAGAGTTTGATTAATTATTCATGTACCGCTGGAGCTTAAAGGTATAGGTTCATGAGGTCCCTCTGGTAGCTCAATAAGATTAAATGAGAATAAGTTTTTGGATTAATTTGAACTGTTCAAATTAATAGAGAGATTTAATTATATATGATATAATTAAGTTGTTTTAATTATATGTGACATAATTATTATAATTTATTTGATATAATTATAGATTAATTGAGATGAAATAAATATTAGATTCATAATTATTAAATTTAATATAAATGTGATTTATAATAAATGTCATATTGATGAGAAAAGAAACTATAGGCTATTTTGTATGTGATACAATATTAAATCTATAGGTTATATGTTATATTTGATATAATATATAATACGATAAGTTAGTTATTATATTTATATTTATATATGTTAAATATCATTTTTATTTTATTTTAAATAAAAATGAGGAAGGGAGTTACAACTCTCTCACCCACTTTTTTCTCCACCCACGTAAGTAGGTGGTTGTGGTATTTTAGTTTTTTTGAAAGATAAGAGAGAGTCTCCTTTTTCAATAATATGTTCTTGATTGAGAGATTAGAAAACAACAGAAGAGTTCTATGTGTATGAGTTTGAGTTTTTGGTGAACAATTTCACCAACAAAAGTTCCCTCAATCCAAAAAAACCAGAGCCCACCACTCTTGGGTTCTCTACTTGAGAATACCGAGAAAACCATTGTGGTTTTTTTCTCATTCTTGATCATGGTTTTCTTGAAGAAAGTATTCAACGCGTTCGTGTATTATTCGAGAGATTTTTGAATAAAAGTTTGAAGGAAATTGGACATGAGAATTTTCATGTGCAGCGGAAGGATCATTCCAAATTTCAATCATATATGAACATTACAATTACAATCACAAATGGAAACAATAGACTATGTGCAACATGGAAATTACAGCATGCTATACTACACGATCAAGGGAAGAATTCCCATACCTTTGAAGACTCATCTTTAAGACCTCGATCACAAACGCTCGATCACAACAACACAGCAACACACCAACGATCGTACACTATGGCCGCTACACTGCACGATCATAGCGATCTCAAACACAACGAACGCAACGAATGACCTCCACAAAACCTCGACTAGTGTCGAGTTGAGTATGACACTACCAAAAAGGTTACCTTGGTATTCTCAGTGTAAGAATCCAGAGTGTGTTCTATGTGTTGACTTGGTTAGAGGATGAGATCGGAGGAGAAAAATTGTGTAAACGATTGAGCAAGTGGGAGATGATAAAGCCTATCATATAGGTCGATGTCCAATCATTTATCAAAAGCTATGTGATCGTCTAGCTAAAGCTATGTGATCATTTAGCTCATCGACTAGCTGAGTGTCTATCGTGTAGGAACACTTCACGATCGTCTAGTCTCTTCAAGCTATGGTTTAGTAAATCTAATTTACTTGACAACCTTTTGTGAGAACTTTCCGAGATTGGAAATCTCAAATCAACAACTTCCCAAAAATAGGAAAATATTTTTCCTTTTATCTCACGGTTACCATGAAACTGGCAATAACCTCTCACTTAATTAGTTATTAGAGAGAAAGATATAACTATCTAATAATTAATATTATTATAAATATAAACGATAACTAACTTACCATAATATATTTATAATATATAGTTTTCATATTTCATCTCATGAAACATATAAACCGTAGCTTTTTTTCTATTCCATGGTGCTTAATGTAAATCTCATTTTCATTAATCCTCCACTTGATGTATCTCATACACCACATCGATCATATCATATATAATTGAAATAACTCTTGTCAATTTGAACATTTCAAATCAACAGCAAGAACTGATCCACAACTTTAATCTATTGAGCTACCAAGGGGACCTTATGGACCTATAGCCCGAAGCTCCAACAGTACGTGAATAGCTGACTAAACTCTTTAGTCATGGGATCCACCATTCGTTAACTGCCAGGCACTCCACTAAAGACTGATAGCTGAATTCTTCCTTACCACAGATATATTATGTGTCCATCTTAACCAATCGACAGTGCGACAACCCTTCACAAATCGCTCGTAAGTATAGCTCGGCCAATAATCATTATGCCACTGTAGTTACATCTAACTTCTTAAGTACAATTGATCCTTCTAATGAATATAAGTCATAGTCCTACTATGACCGAGTCCTTTCTTCTAAAGAGAAGCTATGGCCACTATGTTCAAGCCTTGGAATCAGACCTTAAGGGAGAAATCTATCTACTTGCCCTTGCTTCAGCAGACAAGTTTCCAAAAAGGTAGATATGTTGAGTTGGTAATCTGGCCACTCTCACCTATACTAATAAAAGAACCGCCCTCAAAGGGAGGAGTTCCCACAACACACAGGATTGAGGTGATGTCACCTATGGTCGTTTAAGTGAGATGTAAGTCTCCAGTATCAACGACATTATACACAAAGATGAATCATCTCGTGGTCCAGGTCTTATACAATCTCTTTGTATAGTACACGCCCGCTCGCATGTCTCTACATGAATGGTCAGGATCTACAATTTGTAGTAGTTTACGACACTTGTAAACCCCTACAAAGCGGGTCGTATCCATAGTGTCACCAGGATCAGGTATCCCACCTTAATCTTTATACTATAGACATATTTAGGTTATCACTTAACACTTGATCCACTTGTATATCTCATATACATGCTTAAGTTTACATACAATAACCATGGAGCTTTGTTTATTTGATATGAGTAAATGCCAGAATGAAATAACGCTTATTTTATTCAAAATTAAAGTTTATAATTACAAACAACGAGATTGCAGAAGAATTAGGACACCAATCCCAACAATCCCCCAATTCTCCTAATGCCTTGGGAGACTAATGTACAATGCAATTATATAATATATAATAAACTAGGGCATACCCTAGTATCATCTATCACTTTCCCTAGATAGGATGTCGCATGTCCCGTAGACCCAGACTCTCTATGTGACCCTCGAACACTTTATCCGTGAGAGCCTTCGTAAAAGGATCAACAAAGTTGTACTTCGACACGATCTTCGTGACTATCACATCACCGCGATGCATAATCTCCCTGATAAAGTGGTATTTCCGCTCTATATGCTTGCCCCAACGATGACTCTCAGGCTCCTTTGAATTTGCCACAGCCCCACTGTTATCACAATAAAGTGATAGGCAAATCAATATTTGGATCAACTTCCAAATCTGTAATGAATTTCCTTAGCCAAACATCCTCCTTAGCTTGATACTTCGCCACACTGCAGCCCCTTCATTCAGGGTGAACACTGACCCTGATGTCGATTTGCGAGAATCTCTATCGATCTGAAAGTTAGAGATTGTATATCCTGTAAGGATCAGATCCTTATCTCCATACACGAGCATGTAGTCCCTCGTTCTCCAAAGATATTCAAGGATCGTCTTGATTGCCGTCCAGTGATCAAATCATGGATTGGACTGATACCAGTTGACAATCCTTATTGCGTAGGAAATGTCAGGTCTGGTACACAACATTGTATACGTCAAGCTTCCTACAGCTGAAGCATAGGGAATTTGTCTCATCTCCTCGACTTCTTAAGGTGTATTAGGACATTGATCCTTATACAAAACAATTCCATGCCTAAAGGGTAACGAACCCCTCTTGGAATCCTGCATCCTGTACCTGTTCATTATTTGATCGATGTATAATGCATGAGATAAGGCTAATCTCTTGTTCTTATGATCTCGAACGATCTGGATCCCTAGAACGTACTATGCCTCATCCAAATCTTTCATTTGAAACTGGGCAGCTAGCCATTTCTTAATGTTAGTCAGATACCCTAAATCATTACCAATGAGTAGGATATCATCCACATATAGTACCAAGAAAGCTACTGAGTTTTTTAGGATCTTCTTGTAAACACAAGGCTCATCAACGTTCTTATCAAAGCCAAACGACTTGACTGCAGTGTCAAATCTAATGTTCCAGGATCTAAACGCTTGTTTCAGCTCATAAATGGACTTATTAAGCTTGCAAACTCTTTACTCTTGATCTGGAACTACGACCCCCCTGGTTGAGTCATATAGATGGTCTCCTTAAGATTACCATTAAGAAAGGCAGTCTTGACGTCCATTTTCCATATCTCATAGTCATAAAATGTGGCTATGGACACGAGGATCTTGATAGACTTGAGTAAGACAATAGTTGAGAAAGTTTCCTCATAGTTAACTCCCTCGACCTAACTATAACCCTTTGCCACGAGTTGAGCCTTAAAAGTTTGCACATTTCCATTTACACCTCTTTTTCACTTATAGATCCACTTACACCCAATAGGTCTTACCCCATCAGGAGGATTAACAAGCTCCCATATGTTATTAAAGTACATAGACTCCATCCTTTAGTTCATGGTTTTAATCCATTCATCCTTGTCAACATCCTTCATTGCTTTCTTAAAAGACAATGGATCCTCGACCCCATCATTAGAAATGATGTTCTGGGCTTCAGTCAAACCTATGTAGCAATCCGGTGGGTTCATAACCCTCCCATTACATCGAGGCAATCTTTTTTGAGCTGGTTGACTTGATGTATCGACCTCAACAACTCTTTGTTGATCTGTCAGTCTGTTCAAAAACTTTCGTTGAACCCTTGGTAGTCTCAGTTTCACTAGAAATCTCATGTAAAACAAGCTTACTTCGTGGATTATGATCACTCATGTGGTCTTCTTCCAATAATATAGCATTTGTAGAAACAAACACTTGTTCTCACTTGGATCACAGAAGAATCCACCCCTTGTTTCCTTAGGGTAGCTAATAGCTGGTAGAAATACAAGTTATTGCAACCTCTTATTTAGAATTATGATGGCTAACAAGTAGAATATGCGGTGATTATACTAAGAATTCATGTGAAAATTGAGCTTGCGTCGATCAACATTTAAAATCTTGGCTAACCCAATATTATGCGTTATTCTGCGACAAAATGCCTATTTTTGTAGCTATCGCAGGAACTGATCGCATGTGGTGAACCCCAGACCATCGCAAGGGTGATCACATACGTTCATCGCATGGATGTTGCAGCTATTAATCGCATGCATCCATCGCATGAAGGTTGTGGGTATAGAGTAATAACCATGATAGAAGGGTGATCTTAAGGGTGGTGGAATGTGATGGTACTTCGGAAACCAAGCATGAACGCATACCTTGGGAGTATAAAAAGGATGATGTTGACATTTCACCTACCACATAGTTAGTAGTAGAGATTTTGAGTAGGTCCATCGTGCCATTAGTGGCAGAGACTCAGAGTGGGACAATCAATGCTATCGGCAATTGAGCTCTATAAATAGAGCCTTACAGCCAAAATTCAAGACATCTGAGCTTTTACCTTAAGGAAGATCCTTGTGATCACAGATGAGAGCGTGAGAAGACATTCTTTGAGAGTTCTTCATTCCATCAACCTATTCCGAGTGACGACCGGAGCTTTTCCGGAGATAGATCTCGAGAGAGACTACTTCACCGCCCTTCCATGGCACCACTAGCAGCTTTGACACACACACATCTGATGGAAGCAAGAGATTGCCTACGTCTAGCCCTCCATCTCTCTTCTTATCTTTGTATTGTATTACATTTTGGCTTAAGACATTAATACATTTTGTAATCAATGCATCTTTTTATTTCCTTCGACTCCATATTCATTAACTTCTTCTTTATCATCCCTTACTTTCATTGCAACGAACTAAGTAAGATTGTGATAACGGGCAGAAATGCACATTATCATAGTGCTAAGTTATTAAACAATGTTGGACTTCGTTGATAAATTATGTTAAATTGCGTCCATTAAGCATAAATTCTATAATATTGCAGTCGCATGTGTTCAGCGCGTGAAGAATATGGATTAATGCAATGTAAAAATGCAATCATAGGAAATTATTGGTCGAGCACAACTTCATCGCAAGACTTTGCGTTGATCATGCTCGCAAATATTGCCCGAGAAGGATTGCCGCAACTTGGTCAGCACAACAAGGTGGGCACATCTGGGTGAAAGGCTAATTAAGAGCGATGGGACAGAAGCTGATGTCAGTCAGATCCAAATTAAGTTGACAGCCGATAATGGTCATAAAGTACATTCAGCTTTATCGGTAACAATCATTCGACGCGTCAATCAGGAATTAAAGCTGCCCCATCTGTACAACCGGGAGAGAGAAGTCACCTTTCACCATTGATGCTCTATAAATACCAAGTGCATTCTTCAGGTTGATCGATTAACAAGTTCATAATATAACCAGTTCACCGTCTTCTGTTCATAGTTTTTTTTCCATTTTTAAGGCGGAGCAAGAGAAGAGTGGTGGCACCGGAGATCGCCTAGGGCAAATCGAGAGAGAACCTTGGGGCGTAAGGGCAGAGAGGAGGCTGACTCTCGCGAGAGCGAGAATATCTTTAGAGCACGAGTAAAAACAGTGTAAACGCCTGGCAGCAAAAAATTTCTAGCAGGCGCATTATTATACTTGCAATGTTATTTATACTTCATCTTCGTTTCTATTCAATGGAAGTTCTATTTCTACATCTGCTCACTCTCTTAGTACGCATAAGTAGCTAAACTAGTTGAATGGGTTGAGAAGACCTAAGCTAACATGACCTAGTAAGTTCATTGCTTGCGATTGTCTTGATTTATGCTGTGCAAAATACCCTTTAGAGTTACTTGAGAGAGAGTCTAAAGAAAGAACCTAATGTCTCGAGAGAGCTAGGTTAGAATCTGGAGTCGAAAGAGCAAGATTAGGCTTGCATAAACAAGAGATAGGGACTTAGAGATAAGCTTTATTCGTCAACTTGCATCGTATGCATCCCAAGAATGGGAATGATATTATGTGGTCCCATATTTTTGTGAATTTCATGTTGTCATCGCATAAATAGAGATAGAGGTTGATGTGTAAACCCTATAGACTTATCGCATAATTATCGCAAGCGTTCTAGCCTTAGAAGCCGTGGTATTCGCACTGAGATGTGGTTTACTACTGTATGCATGTTGCATGATCGCAAAGCATGAATGCATTCTAGGGAGTGTTAGCTGAAATCTTTCTCAACCCGTTCACCGCATATTCATCGCATTTCCCGTTTACTAACTCTTTTCAAAGTCTGCCACATTTGTTTTTTATTTTTAATCAACGCAATCCAAAACCAAACACTTTGTTTATTTTCCCGGTTACTGCAATGTTTTCATAAAAAAATTATCAATGCATCTATTTTCACACCTGAATTCCGCTAAGGAAACATTAGTGCACAACGCAATCCATCAACACATATCATCCATATTTCCACTTAATAAAATAACGCATCAGATTGTAAGAGTATCGCATACTTAAACATGCGGCATAGACATATGAAGCATGTAGCAATCCACTAAGAGGCGTGCGTTGCACGAGTATAGTAAGTAAATCCTCTTTGCTTAGTGTGAGGCTATAGCAATGGTTGTCTACGAGCTTATCAGTGGTGACTTACTACTCGAGAGGGTAAGTAGTAGTGGAACACATTAAGAAAAGTAAGTAGTGTTCCTAGAGATATGAATAATCTTAGGTCAACCATGCTTTATGTGATCATCTTGTCTTATGTATGAATCATTCACCTTTTGGACATATTTGAGAGAGTAGTCTAAAGATAGAATCTAGGCTTGAGAGAGTCAGATTAGAATCGCATAAGCAAGAAGTAGAAACTTAGACATAAGTTGTATCTGCTATTTACACATCGCATGCGCCTTAGAAATAGGATATGGTAGTATGCGGTCATCTTGTCTTATATGCGCTTAAGCAAGAATAGAAACTTAGAAATAAGTTTTATCGACATTTTCGCATATGCATCACGTGCGTATATTTTTGTATAGCATGATCGCATAACTTGTGCTGGCCGAGGTTACCGTTGCTATCAAGCTTAATGATGCGGTGAAGTTATCCCCTCCACCATTTTATGTATTTTTTCCATGCATCTTATTACGCGTTAACAGTTTTCGCGTCTCTACCAACTCTCATAGTCATACTTCCATTACTTAATCTATTTAGTTAGGAGTAGGAGTAGCGCATAATCCTTTAACTTCATTATTCTTTTATTCATCACTGCAGACACATTACTTCACAACATTTAGTTATAAGTCTTTGAGTTCGACCTCGGATCACCCCAAGAAACTTGCGTTCTCGTTATACTTGGCGAGAAAGTAAGAAACTTGTGGTAGGAATGCTTGGTCATCGCATATATTTTTAAACGCATCTTGCATATTTCTTAGAGCAACGCATGACCATCGATGCATGGAGATCAACACATATCATAAGATGCACGCATATTTACGCTCCATTTTCCAAGCATAAAGTTTGTTGCGCCGTTGTCGGGGACTTGGCAGCTAATAGTATGTTAAATTTTGTGTTTTCACAAGCACCCTTTTTATCATGGGTGTATTGTAGCTTATGCGACCAAGTCGCAAATAATATTTGAAGTGTAGGTGATACGCCGAAAGCCAATATTGACCCCGAGATAGAAAGGCTATCTGTCGCATGAGTTGAAAGCAGTCTTAGGCACGTGTCAACCAACATGCGGCCATCAAATGTTGGAAGCTTCGATGGTCAGGACAAGTCTCTTGACCTAAGCAGTTGAGATCAATCTCCTGCATGGAAGACTCCTTGCGGTGGCTACACTCCAATTTCTCCAGAGATGTCTTCTACTCTATCATTACCTTCCTTTCCTAGTTTAGTTTATTTGGATTATTGTTGTTTTGGATTTGTGGCTGCTTTCTTCGATGCGGTGTGCATTCGCTCCTTGTAGGTGCGATAATAATTCTTCTCTGTGCGTAGTTTCAACAGAAGAATACTCTCCATCATTCAGCACATGGCTATGACCGCATGAATTCTAAAGCATGGTCGCAAGTGTTATTCTACTCAAAGGTTCTTTTCTTGTTATTTTTTATGCATCATCCTTTTGAAATTCTCTTTTGTCTGCTAGCCTACCTTTGCGTTGATAAATTAGCATCCATGATGATACCTATAATTCACTACATCCGCTAACTAAACATCGCAAGGCTCATCTCACTTTAATAGCTTCTTCAAGGCTTGACAGTCTAAGCTTTGTTATGTGTAAACCTGTGATCAAACATTTGTTACCACACTGTTGATGAGTTTGTTTTTAGCTTTTCGGCAGGAGCACTGCCACTTTCTAAGTTTGGGGGTGGCAGTGATTTGGGAAAATGCGTCCATCACATTGCGATGTCATAAAAAAAAAGATGGTAATAAAAACTCCACTGTCAGCACAAATGGGAAACCCAAGCTGATAAGAGTTAAAGTTATGAAAGGCACTTACCCGTAGTTGGATACTTCACATGACACTCGTGCAGGTAAGCCAAAACGAAAGTAAGTGACAAAGATCAACGCATAAGAACAACTCCTCTGTCTGGCACAAGCTCAAATTAAGCCAAGGAAAGACTTGAGTTGAATATGGCTGATAACGGGTAGAATTGCACGTTATCATAGTGTTAAGTTCTTAAACAATGCTGGCTTGTGTTGATAAAATGTGTTAGATTGCGTCCAAAAAGCATTAAATTTATTATATTGTGGCTGCATGCATTCATCGCATATGAACAGTTGATTTTTGTATTTTTGTGCAGGAAATGCATTGACGCAAGGCGAAAATTGCGATCATAGGAAATCATTGGTCGAGCGTAGCATTACCGCAAGGCTTTGTGGTGATTGTGATCGCAAACATTTTCCCAAGAAGGATTTCCGCAACTTTGTCGGTGCAACATGGTGGGCGCATCTGGGTGAAAGGCATAATTAATCACGATGGGACAGAAAGTGATGACAATCAAATCCAAATTAAGTTGACAGCCGCTCGAACAAGTACATTAATCTTTTCGATGAAAAATATTCAACGCATCAGTCAGGAATTAAAGTTGTCCCATCTACACAATCATGAGAGAGAAGCCGCCTTTCATCATGGAAGTTCTATAAATATCAAAGGCATCCTTCAGAAAAGGGGTTAACCAGTTCACCATTTTCACGAATTTGAAAGCTTAGCTCGTCTTTGTCCATAGTATTCCTTTTTATTTTAAGGCAGAGCAAAAGAAGAGAAAGATGCTGGAGATCACTCAGGGCAACTCAAGAGAGAACCTTGAGGCATAGAAGCAGAGAACGGGCTGACTTTCGCGAGAGCGAGATTATCTTTTGAACACGAGTAGAAAAATAGTGTAGAAACCTAGGCAGCAAGAGATTGCTACCAGACTCTTTATTCTATTCTTGCATTGTTATTTTGTACTTCATCTTTATATTTATACAGTGGAAGTTCTGATTCTAAATTTGTTCACTCTCTTAGCACGCATGAGTAGCTAAACTAGTCGAATGGGTTGAGAAGAACTAAGCTAACATGACCTAGGAAGTTCATTGCTTGTGATTGTCTTGTTTTATGCTGTGCCAAATGCCCTTATAGTTATATCTGTCTCCTTAAGTACCACTAATCTCTCTAATGAACATAAATCATAGTCCTACTATGATTGAGTCTTCTCTTCCAAAGAGAAGTTGTGGTCACTATGTTTAAGCCCCAGAATCAGCCCTTAAGGGAGCAATCTCTCTACTTATCCCTGCTTTGGGAAAGTAGTGAATTCCATATTGTGGATTGAGTTCCCAGCTCCCAGATCAGACAAGTCCCTGAAAAGGTAGGCATATTAAGTTGGCAATCTGGCCACTCTCACCCATAGTAATCAAAGAACCTCCCTCAAAGGCAGGATTTCGCAAAACACTCAGGATTGAGGTCATGTCACCCATGGTCGTTTAGGTGAGATGTAAGTCTCTAGTATCAATGGTGTTATATACAGTGTCTAGTCATCTCATGGTGAATGTCTTATTCAAAATCTTTGTATAGGACACCTCCGCTCCACGTCTCCACATGAATGGTTAGGATCTACCATTTGTAGTAGTTTACAATACTTGCAAACCTTTACAAAGTGGGTCGTATCTGTAGTGTCACCAAGATCAGGTATCCCACCTTAATCCTTATACTACAGACTGATTTAGGTTATCACTTAAGGCATGATTCACTTGTATATCACATATACATTCTTAAGTTCACATAAGATAACCAAGGAGCTTTGTTTATTGGATATGAGTGAGTGCCAGAATGAAATAACACTTATTTTATTCATTGAACAATGTGTATCTTTTCAAAACAACGAGACTCTGGGAGAATTAGAACACAAATCCCAACAGTTGGTCCAACGGCTTATAGATTAGAGCTACCTCCAAAGTTATCTTGTATCCATGATTTTTTTAATATATCGATGTTGAGGATGAAGGATCTCATATCTAAGAGTTCCATGAGCGCGTTCGGATCGCTCCGATCTTACAGTGACCGAAATACAACAATATACATTCAACATATAGTTATTCAAAAAAATATTAATTAACGGCATGCTATGAATAAGAAAATAACAAGGGAAAGAGTTCCATACCAGTTGAAGACGTTCTTCACACTTCGGAACTCCAACGCAGTGGAACCCTCCAAGCAGTCTACCAACGCCCAACAGCAATGTCAAAAATAGCAGCATGAACAACCGCAAACTCACAAACGCCATGGGGATGACACCACCACTAAAGAGCCCTGGCTATTCTTGGAGTGAAAACCCAAAGGGTGGTCATTGGTGGATTTGGTAGAGGAAGGAGGAAACACAAATCGTGTGGCGATAAGCAAGTCGAAGGGAAGAAAATGCTATCGCATAGCAGAAATGCTTATCGTTTAAGAGGAGCTTACGATCTTGTAGGATTTACTAAACGATCATTTAGGAAAAGGTACACGATCGTTTATTAAAATCGGCACACTATACGATCGTTTAGAGAAGCTATCCGATCGTGTAGGAAATAGCATGCGATTGTTTAGGCACGAGGTAGACGATTATTTGGGCGGAGAATGCTATCGTATAGGCTCTCAAAAACATTTAAGCGATTGTTTAGCTTTCTACCAACGCGCGATCTCACGAATTCTTTGGACGATTGATGGACGATCCAAAAAGGAAAACTCTTTTCATTTTTATTTCATTGGTTACAATAACCGACTCATTCTCACAAACCCACGTCCAAAACGCGATTTTTGGGTTAATTATCATATAATTAACCAACTAATTAATTAATAAATATAATCACATTATATTTTTACCCTATAGTTCGATATCTCATATCTACTATAGTATTTTCTCCTCTACTTGATATAAATCATATTTATATCTGATTTCCCCTAAAATAATGTATCTCATACATTTAGCCAATTATATCATATATAATTAACCAGTCCAATTATATCATATATAATCGAGCTTTCTTGTCAATTTGAACATTTCAAATTAACCCAAATACTAGTTCTCGACATTATTCAAGCTACCCAGGGGACTTAATGGACCTGTGGCTTGAAGCTCCAATGATCCGTGAATAGCTGACTAAACTCTTTAGCCACGAGACCCACCATCCATTAACTGTCAGGCATTCCACTAAAGACCAACAGCTAAACTCTTCTTACCACAGATATATTTCTGTGTCCATCGGATATAACCAATCATGAGTACGATGACCCTTCATAGATGCTTGTAAGTACAGCTGAGCCAAATTATCATTATGCCCCTGTAGTTACATCTCACTCCTTAAGTTCCACTGATTCCTTTAATGAACAATACAACATAGTCCAACTATGTGTGAACACCTCTCAGGCCAAGAGAAGGTGTGTGGTGCCACATCGTTCAAGCCTCGGAATCAGCCCTTAAGAAAGGTATCTATCTACTTACCCTTGCCTTGGGGAAGGAGTGAAATCCATCTTGTGTAGCTGAGTTCCTAACTCCCAAATTAGACGAATCCCCAAAATGGTAGGGTTGAATCGATGACCTGGCCACTCGCACCCATACAAATCAAAGGACCTCCCTCAATGGCAGGAGTTCCCAACTCTCTCAGGATTGAGGTCATGTTACCTATGGTCATCCTAGTGAAGTGAAGTCTGATGGAACATGAGACATACACATGTAAATATAGGGACATAATACAACCTTTGTAGCTACCGTAATGCTTCTATCTCCGCTCGAACATGAACCGAACAACCACGAGAGCAACCTACTATCCTCTGGACTCAGAACCGGGTTTTGGGACCGAGAGAGAGAAAGAGATGGAAATAGAAGATAGATTGGTTTTGGGTTGGGTTTTCTCTTACACTCTAATTTAGAAACTATTTTTTTCAAAATTGTCAAAAGTTCTCTATCCAAATTGAAAGCCCAGATTTATAGAAAAAACCATGCAAAAATTGCGTGAAACAAATTCATAAAAACCTAACACCTCAAAATTCACTATCTAAGTGGGCTTGATATCTCCACTATAATCCAACACCTAACCCACTATCTTGTTAGTGGAATTTTCCAACAAAAGTATGGATTTTCCCACTAATTTTAGTCAAAGGACAAAATGGTCATTTTGTCAAAGTCAAATTTTGCCCAAAAGTCAACATTTTGACTTTTTATGATTTTTTTCGTGTTGACTAATTTTGACCTTCTAAGCATGAATCCGTATTCATTTTCTCGAAATTCAAAGTCAAAAGTCAATTCTTTGACTTTTTACATCTTTGACCATTTCCATTATTTCCGAGCTTCCGAATATGAACGTATTCATATTCTTGATAGTTAAATCACATTTAATCATTAAAGTTGTATCTCTAAACTGAAAACTGACCACTATATCACATATACTTGTTGGTTTCTCCATATTCACATAATTCGAACAATTCGAATCATTCTATCATACTGTTCTAAGTTTATTCCATATGAGCTAGTAGGGGAACCTAATGAACCTATAGACCATGGGCTCCAACGATCCGAGATCAGTTGGCTAAACTCTTTTAGATTGAACTAATCAACATTCGTTAACTAATGGGTTATTCCACTATAGTCTCGTAATTGCACTCCCCTCACTATAGATATATTTGTGTCCATACGATATAACCATGATTAGTAAGCTAATCCTTCACAGGTTGTTTGTAATCTCGGTTGGGTCGTAAAAACTGTTTTACCCCCAAGACTACATCTTATTCCTTAAGTTCCACTGATCCTCTAATGAACATTGGTTTAAGGTCCAACCTATAAACCGAACAATTGGTTTAAGATCCTCTAATGAACAACTTCAAAAGATATTTTATACATTTGTTCCAATATACATGTGATAGATATTAAATTCTGTCTCATTTGAGGAGCATACAAAATATTTTTAAGTATGATATATCTATCGTTGAAAAACAACTTCAAGTCTCCCACTGCTACGGCCGAGAAAACCTCTCCTGTTCTAATCTTGAGGGTCATCTTGCCTTCTTCAAGCTTTTTGTAGGAACTAGTTTCCTCAAAAGAGAAGAAAATATGATTAGTGGCTCCTGAATCCAATATCCAGGTTGAGGTATCATACTCCACTAAACATGTTTCAGTAACTAGTAAACCATATTTAGCTTGTGCTTCTTTTGAGGCAGGGGCCTGATGACATTCCTCGGTTAAGACAAATGTCAGGTCATCTATTACTAGTGTTGAATTCAGATTTGTTTTCCATGTTGAGTAGTTGTCGCCATTATGTTTTTCAGAAGCTAATAATTGAACTAAAGAGCTAGCCATGCTGAAAAGAAAAACATATCCTTCTTAGTAAAAAAAACATTAATCTTTAAAATCCAATCAAGGTTAGCAAAAAAATAATGTACCCATCATTATTATAATTGCAATGATATTTCAACGGTTTAGAATAACCTTCACCGAGGGGTGATCGACTATTCCCCCATTGAACCAAGGCTTTCTTGACTAGATACTATCACCAGAATAACTCTTATTCCTATAGTAACTTAGTTATTGCTACTTTGGTCAAGAATTAACTAACACTTAGTAATTCTTGTAAGTGTGACCCTCAATTTTTAGACCTCAAAGATCGGAATCATTATGCTCCCAAAGTTGGAAAGACAAGAATGAAAATGGACCTGAGAGACCCTGTGAATTTCTAGAGTTCGCAGAGTTCAGAATCCTATAATATAGCCCTCTGATTGGTAAGGTCGCTCCAGGGCAGACATGTAGGCGCATTATAGGAATCTCATGGTATGACCTAATGGAAAAGACAGTAGGATTTGTTGAGACACTTCCTTCTCCCACTTACTACGAACAACATCCCCTATTCACCTTGGTATTGACTCATGCAAACACTCTCCGAATGGAGTCCGCTCCCAGGGTGGCACAAAGCCAGGCATGAATTTAATGGTGTGAACTTTTAGGAACACTAAAGCTAAAAGTACTTTACTTCTCTCCAGCTGAAGTGTTCTAGATGGTTAAGGTATAAAATACTTAGCGATACATTTCAGCTAAATTAAACATATCCTAAGTCTAGGTAATTCATCCGAGTATAACTTTTATATTGGAGTTTTAACCTACGATGTCTAGGTGATAAACAAATTTTATTACCTTACACCACTTACGCATGCTTATAAAACTGGTTTAACCTAACTCAGACGCCGGCTCCATCTCCAGGTAGTAGGTGTTCCGTGAACCGTCAACTTAAAAACCTTCAACCTTAGTCATCTTATCTAACTTTTTGCCAAGATCTTGCTGGGTGAGTTTTCTTGTAACTTCGGTTTTACAAGATATCGACCTATTTTCTATGAAAATTGGGATTGCTTGATGGTGGTTAACCCTAAGTGAGCATGCATCTTATCTGTATTATAGATTTTAGAAGTCTATGTTATTTTATAACAATTATAAAATAAATTATAACAATTATAATGCTAAAGCATTCATCTATAACATGCTTCCTCCAAACAAATATGCTTTAATATAACACTTATATAAAAACTAAGCATGCATAGTATATATTTTATAACACTTATAATATATAACAAATGCATGTCACATGCTTTTCCCATGGTGGTGTTTTAAAACTATATGGCATACTATGTGCACACATAATAAAACAACATTATACATCACATGCATAATAGGTAAACAACACTAAAGTAGACCAATTTTGGCATTAAAAACAAACAAACAACTAATTTATTACCGAAAACAGCAACTAGCTTCCTGGAATCAGCTTTAAACACTTTGAACCATCTGGAACCGCTCAGAAATCACTTGAACCAGCCCAAAAACACCAAAAACCAAGTTGAACCGGTCAAACCGACTCAACCAGGTCAAACAGATTGGTCTAAACCGTCTGGACCGACTAGTCAACGTGCGCTGGTACAGTCAACAGAAGCGTGGGCAGGTCGGGTCGAACGAAAAGTGCACGGGCGCGTGGGTTGCGGAGGCAAAGCGGGCGGGTGCACTACTTCGAACCGGGTCTACTCTGAACCAGGTCGCGGATGTGAGGCGAGGGTGGATAGATGGCATGCGTAAGGCTACTTCGAACTGGGTCGGACCTCAGGCTGGCGGGCAGGTCGTTGGGTCTGGTGGCCAAAACGGGTCTGGAAGCAAATTTCTTCAATTTTTGAAGTTGTCCTCTCTCTCGAAATCGAGTAATTACAACCTAATTTCAAATCTAATGACTCCAACAAATTTACAGACCCTTTTCCACACATTAATGCTCATAAACATGTGAGCAATTACAAATTTCCACAAGAAATTTAAAGAAAAACAATGCCAAAAACATAATAATTCCACTTTAGTGCACATTTCATTCAACATTTGAATAGAAAAGAAAAAACTACCCACCAAAAGCAATTGAGTATAATTAAAGCATGCTCTGATACCAAATGATGGAACACGAGACATACACAGTGGAATAAGGATCTAATTACACTCTAATTTCTTTTAATTAAAAGGAAAATAGCATACAAGTATAGGAAAAAATAGTAAATTAAAAGGGATACAATACAACCTTTGTAGCTCCCATAATGCTTCTATATCCGCCCGAACACGAACTGGACAACTACTAGAGCTGACCTACTATCCTCTGGACTCAGAACCGGGTTGTGGGACCCGATGGATGAAGAAACCGAGAAAGAGAAAGAGATGGAAATAGGAGATGGATTGGTTTTGGGTTGGGTTTTTTTTTTTTCAGCCCAACATTAGTAATTAGCAAAATTGTCAAAAGTTATCTATCCAAATTGAAAGCCAAAATTTATAGAAAAAAACCAAGCAAAAATTGCATGAAACAAATTCATAAAAACCCAACACCTCAAAATCCACTATCTAATTGGGCTTGATGTCTCCACTATAAGCCAACACCTAGCCCACTATCTTGTTAATGGAATTTTCCAACAAAAGTTTGGATTTTCCCACTAATTTTAGTCAAAGGGCAAAATGGTCATTTTTTCAAAGTCAAATTTTGACTGAAAAGTCAACATTTTGACTTTTTATGATTTTTTTCATGTTGACTAATTTTGTCCTCCCGAGCATAAATCCGTATTCATTTTCTCGAAATTCAAATCACATTTGAATATAAGGCCGGTCAAAGTTTGACTTTTCAAAGTCAAAAGTCAATTCTTTGACTTTTTACATCTTTGACCATTTCCATTATTTCTAAGCTTCTAATTATGAACATATTCATATTCTTAATCTTAAATCACATTTAATCATTAAAGTTGTATCTCTAAACTGAAAACCAATCACTATATCACATATACTTGTCGGTTTTTTCTCTTCACCTAATTCGAACAATTCAAATCATTTTATCATACTGTTCTAAGTTTATTCAATATGAATTAGTAGGGAAACCTATTGGATCTATAGATCATGGGCTCCAATGATTCATGATTAGCTGGCTAAACTTATTTAGATGGAGCTAATCAACATTCGTTAACTAACGGGTCATTCCACTATAGTCCCGTAGTTGCACTCCCCTCATTATACATATATTTGTGTCCATATGATATAACCATGATTAGTAAGCTAATCCTTCACAAGTTGTTCGTAATCTTGGTTGGGTCATAAAAACCGTTTTACCCCCAAGACTACATCTTGTTCCTTAAGTTCCACTGATCCTCTAATGAACAATTGGTTTAAGGTCCAACCTATAAACTGAACCCCTCTCGGCCAAGGAGAGGGTGGGGCCCCTTGTTCAAGACCAGGATTCAGTACTAAAGGGAACAACCTATCTACTATCCCTATAACAGGTAGAAGTGAATTCCGTCTTGCACCCTATGTTCCTAGCTATCCACCTGATCTTACCCCGGAAATGTGAGGCTTATTGGCCAATGATAATGAGCTGCCTTTACCTATGAAAATGTAAGGATAATTCCTAGTGAAAAGGAGTTCATAGTTAGCTCAGGATTAAGATTAAGTTACCTAGGTCATCGATTAACGAAATAGTCAGTTTTATACATAAAACGACGTTTAGAACGTAAAAAGTGACTATTTCATGGTTTAGTCTTATGTAAATTCTTTACATAGAATGCACCCACTTTCATGTCTCCACATGAACGGTTTAGGATCACTCGTTTGTACTAACTACAAAATGGGCCGCATCCACAGTGTCCCCAGAATAAAATGCCCAATCTTATTCATATACTATAGACCATTTTGGCTATATATTTGAACTTGATCCACATTTATGTCACTACATAAAGTTCAAACTTAAACTTAATAGTCCTAGATCCTTAGTTTATTGGATTCATGAATATGGAATTTAATTTTACTAAAGATTTTCAATAAAAACTTTATTGAACAAGAATATGATATTACAAATTACGAGTTTTACGACATAAAATCCAACAAACTCCCACTTGGACTAAAACTCCTAGTAGGATCAAACGATGTTGAATTTAACTGTGAGAAATTAATATTACATATGAGTACAATAAACATATGAATACAATAAACTAGGGCATTCACACCCAACATAATCTCCCACTTGTCCTAGTTTAGAAATACCGTAGACCTAAACTTTGTAGGTGACCTTAAAAAACTTTAGCCGTGAGGGTTTTGTAAAAGGATCAGCAATGTTTTGCTCAGAAGGTATGTAGGTCACTACAATGTCACCACAGTGTACGATTTCCCAGATAAGGTGGTACTTACGTTCGATGTGTTTTCCTCGTTTATGGCTTCAAGATTCTTTTGAATTTGCAACTGCATTGCTGTTGTCACAATACAAGGTGATGGGCCGATGCATATTTGGAACAACTTCCAAATCTGTCAAAAATTTCCTCAACCATAATGCTTCCTTTGCTGCTTCATATGCAGCTACGTATTCAGCTTCCATTGTGGAGTTTACAATACAATTTTGCTTCACACTTCTCCACACTATTGCTCCTCCATTCAGAATGAACACTGATCCTGATTTAGATTTTCTTGCATCTTTATCGGTTTGAAAATCAGAGTCAATGTATCCAGTAAGGATCAAATCCTTAGTACCATACACGAGCATGTTATTCCTCGTTCTCCTAAGATACTTGAGGATATTCTTAATGGCAATCCAATGATCATATCCAGGATTGGACTGATACCTACTGACTATCCCTACTACTTCATAGCATATGTCAGGTCTAGTACATTACATTGCATACATCAGGCTCCCTACTGCGGAAGCATAGGGAATTCGTCTCATATCCTCAACCTCTTGAGGTGTCTTAGGACATTGATCCTTTGACAAATGAATTCCATATCTGTAAGGTAATAGACCTCTTTTAGAATTTTGCATCTTATACCTAGACAACATTTTGTCTATATAAGTTGTTTGAGACATGGCTAGTGTTCTGTTCTTACGGTTCTGAATAATTTGAATCCTGAGAACATACTGCACATTTCTTAAATCTTTCATTTGGAACTGCATTGCTAGCTATTTCTTGATGTCAGTTAGGTAACCTACTTCATTCCCAATGAGTAGAATATCGTCAACATATAAAACTAAGAACGGTATAGTAGAATTGATGATCTTCTTGTAAACACAAGGCTCGTCAACATTCTGTTTAATGCCATAAGATTTGATCACAGTATCAAATCTTACATTCCAAGATCTAGAAGCTTGTTTCAACCCATAAATGGATTTTTGAAGCTTACAAACCTTTTGTTCTTAACCCTGTGCAATAAACCCCTCTGGTTGAGCCATATAGATACTCTCTTCAAGATCGCCGTTTAGAAAGGTTGTCTTGTCATCCATCTGCCAAATTTCATAGTCATAAAAGGTGGCAATGGATAAGACTATTCTAATTGACTTAAGCATGGCAACAGAGAGAGAATGTTTCTTCATAGTCCACTCTCTCTCTCTGAGTATAACCCCTTGTAACAAGTCAAGCTTTAAAAGTCTGTACTTTACCGGCTTGGTCTCGTTTTCTCTTGTAGATCCACTTACAACCAATTGCTTTTACATCATTTGGCTGATCTACAAGTTCCCAGATAGAATTGAAGTATATAGACTCCATTTCGAGGTCCATGGCTTTGACCCACTGATTACGGTACACATCTTTTATCACTTGTTTATAGGTCGATGGATCCTCTATGTCGTCGTCATCAGGTATGGCGACTTGTGTTTCTGTTAAACCCAAGTAACGGTCAGGCTTATAAACATCCCTCCCACTATGTTGAGGCATTCTCAACTCTTGAGAAGGATGCGATCGACCAGATGTAGTAGTTTTATCTACTACTTTAGTAGATGAACTAGTTCTATCTGTAGCGTCTTTGGAAATTTCATTCAATACTAGTCTACTGCGAGGTTGATGACTTCTTATGTGGTCTTCCTCTAAGAATGTGTCATTTATCGATACAAATACCTTATTCTCTAGAGGATTACAAAATAGACAACCTTTTGTTTCTTTTGGATAACCTACAAATAGGCATATTTTTTAACGACGTTCTAATTTTTTAGGATTTTGCACCAACACGTGTGTCAGGCATCCCCAAATCCTAAAGTGACTTAAACTGCCTTTACGTCCTTTCCATAGCTCATAAGGTGTTTCTAAAAAACTTTTAGAGGGAACATTATTCAAAATATAGACAACAGTTTCTAATGCATGCCCCCAAAAGGAATCAAGTAACTTAGCAAAGCTCATCATTGAGTGAACCAGATCCAACAAGGTTATGTTTCTTCTTTCAGATACATCGTTCTACTGAGGCATATTAGGTGAAAAGAGTTGTGACTTGATTTCGTGTTCTATCAGGTAACTTAGCAAAGCTCATCATTGAGCGAACCATGTCCAACAAGGTTCTGTTTCTTCTTTCATATACACCATTCTGCTGAGGCATATTAGGTGCAGAGAGTTGTGACATGATTTTGTGTTCTATCTTATAGTCCTGGAATCTTATCTATGGCCAAATCTTAGGTCATCTATTACTAGTGTTGAATTCGGATTTGTTTTCCATGTTGAGTAGTTGTCGCCGTTAAGTTTTTCAGAAGCTAATAGTTGAACCAAAGAGCTAGTCATGCTGAAAAGAAAAACATATCCTTTTTAGTAAAAAAAAAACATTAATCATTAAAATCCAATCAAGTTTAGGAAAACATAACCTACAATGTCTAGGTGATAAACAAATTTTATTACCTTACACCGCTCATGCATGCTCATAAAATCGGTTTAACCTAACTCAGATGCCGACTCCATCTGCAGGTAGTAGGTGTTTCGTGAACCGTCAACTTAAAAACCTTCAACCTTAATCATCTTATCTAACTTTTTGCCAAGATCTTGCCGGGTGTCTTGTAACTTCGGTTTTACAAGATATAACCTATTTTCTATGAAAATTGGGATTGCTTGATGGTGGTTAACCCTAAGTGAGCATGCATCTTATCTGTATTATAGATTTTAGAAGTCTAGGTTATTTATAACAACTATAAAATAAATTATAACAATTATAACCCTAGAGCATTCATCTATAACATGCCTCCTCCAGACAAACATGTTTTAATATAACACTTATATTAAAACTAAGCATGCATAGTATATATTTTATAACACTTATAACATGTAACAAATGCATGTCGCATGCTTTTCCTATGGTGGGGTTTTAAAACTATATGGCATACTATATGCACACGTAATCAAACAACATTATGGATCGCATGCATAATAGGTAAACAACACTAAAGTGGACCGATTTTGGCATTAAAAGCAAACAAATAACTAATTTATAACAACAATCAGCAACTAGCTTCTTGGAACTGACTTCAAACACTTTGAACCATCTGAAATCGCTCAGAAACAACTCGAACCAGCCCAAAAATACAAAAAACCAAGTTGAACCGGTAAAACTTGCTCAACTAGGTCAGACGGACCGGTCCAGACCGTCTGGACTGGCTGGACAATAGAAGCGCGGCAGGTCAGGTCGAATGGAAAGCGCACGAGTGCACGGGTCGCGGAGGCGAAGCGGGCGAGCGCGTTGCTTCGAACCAGGTCGCAGAAGCGGGGCGAGGGTTGACAGATAGCGCGTGCAAGGCTACTCCGAACCGGGTCGGATCTTGGGCTGGCAGGCGGGACACGGGGTCTGGTGGGAAAAATGGGTCTGGAAGAAAATTTCTTCAAATTTACTGACCCTTTTCCACACATTAATGCTCATAAAAATGTGAGCAATTAAAAATTTTCACAAGAAATTTAAAGAAAAACAATTCCAAAATCATAATAAATCCACTTTAATGCACATTTCTTTCAACATTTGAATAGAAAAGAAAAAACTACCCACTAAAAGCAATTGAGTGTAATTAAAGCATGCTCTGATACCACATGATGGAATACGTGACATACACAACGGAATAAGGATCCAATTATACTTTAATTGCTTCTAATTAAAAGGAAAATAGCATGAAAATATAGGAAAAAATAGTAAATTAAAAGTGATATAATACAACTTTTGTAGCTCCTAAAATGCTTCAATCTCTGCCCGAACACAAACCGGGCAACCACTAGAGCTGACCTACTATCCTCTGGACTCGGAACCGGGTTGTGGGACACGATGGATGAAGAAACCGAGAGAGAGAAAGAGATGGAAATAGGAGATGGATTTTTTTGGGTTGAGTTTGGGTTTTGATATTTCTCAAAAATGGTGATTATTTCCAGCCCAATTTAGAAACAAATTTTGGCAAAATTGTCAAAAGTTCTCTATCCAAATTGAAAGCCCAAATTTATAGGAAGCCATGCAAAAATTGCATGAAACAAATTCATAAAAATCCAACACTTTAAAATCCACTATCTAAGTGGGCTTGATATCTCCACTATAAGCCAACACCTAGCCCACTATCTTGTTAGCGGAATTTTCCAACAAAAGTTTGGATTTTCCCACTAATTTAAGTCAAATGGCAAAATGGTCATTTTGTCAAAGTCAAATTTTGACTAAAAAGTCAACATTTTGACTTTTTATGATTTTTTTCATGTTGACTAATTTTGTCCTTCCGAGCATGAATCCGTATTCATTTTCTCGAAATTCAAATCACATTTGAATATAAGGCCGGTCAAAGTTTGACTTTTCAAAGTCAAAAGTCAATTCTTTGACTTTTTACATCTTTGACCATTTCCATTATTTCTGAGCTTTCGAATATGAACGTATTCATATTCTTGATATTTAAATCACATTTAATCATTAAAGTTATATCTCTAAACTGAAAACCGACCACTATATCACATATACTTGTCGGTTTCTCTCTCTTCAACTAATTGGAACAATTCAAATCATTCTATCCTACAACTAAGTTTATTCAATATGATCTACTAGGGGAACCTAATGGACCTATAGATCATGGCCTTCAACAATTCGAGATTAGCTGGCTAAACTCTTTTAGACGGAGCAAATCAACATTCGTTAACTAACGGGTCATTCCACTATAGTTCTATAGTTGCACTCCCCTCACTATAGATATATTCGTGTGTCCATATGATATAACCATAATTAGTAAGCTAATCCTTCACAGGTTGTTTGTAATCTTGACTGGGTCATAAACACCATTTTACCCCCAAGACTACATCTTGTTCCATATGTTCCACTGATCCTCTAATGAACAATTGGTTTAAGGTTCAACCTATAAACCGAACCCTTCTCGAGCCAAGAAGAGGGTGGGGTGTAATGTTAAAAAAATGAGTCTTTATGCATCAGGACAATGATGAATATAAATGAATGAGATGTTGAGTTATGTTATCGCTTATGCACACTACTGTTAAGTAATCTCTTTATCTACTCTAACACATGGCTTATGGATGAGATGAATGATGTGCTAAATATGCGCTCAAGTACTTTGCGATAAAGACATCTTTATGCGATACTACATCTAAATATATGCGTTTTTAATGGTATGCTCGTAGTACGCGATGGAGTAATGCGTGTCACAATTTTCCTTGCGCTGAAACCAAGTATAATTCCAACGCATGTTTCTCCGAATAATCCGAGGTCGAACACAGAGATTGTTTTCGTTAATGCGTTACTTTTTTGATACATACGACTAGTTTAACAATGAATAAAGAATTAGGTTTATACAAGAATGTAAATTGTGATGAAATAAAATTGTGTTGATAAAATAAAATCCTAAACTAATATGATACACGATGATACATGATAAACAATATTGAGGTCGAGAACTGACTGTGAAGTTGTACAAAGATTTGATGTATGCGATGGCAAGTCTTTATGAATGACGTAGAAAGAGAAAGAATAAATAGTAAAAACATCGCAAGTTTGTCAATTGCGTTAAAGATGCAACTAAGGTTCCGCTTTCCATTGACGTACACCTATCGGGGATCAATTGTGTTCCCATATCTCTATGGTGAAACAGGGATGAACGTGATGAACGCAAGGTTGTTTCCATCTTTGGAAATACTTCTCGCTTTAGTTAATGCATTCTTCCAACCCTCTCTCGATAGGCAGAATAACATCTTCACTTCTGCTCTCACAGGTGAAGATGCCATCGAGCATGCTTTAGCTAAACTTAATTATTTCCTTAAAAATTAACTCACTCGCTTAATTCTTGCTAATTACCCAGGGAATTAGGAAAACATCATGGAGAAAATGGGTTATGGATGAACAGAAAGAGATAGAGAGATGGAAATGGTAATTATCATAATATTTAATTCTAGAATTAAGCATTCGATACATGGTGTGAATGAAAGATCAAAGAAGATGAATACAAATGATGAAATAGAGATTAGAAACAAATATAGAAAAATTATCAACGTCTTGACATAGATTCCAAACGGAGGTTTTGCTTGCCGGCGTGTGGAAGTAATGGAGAGGAGAACTTCCCTCTCAGGCTTGCTCTCTTAGTAGAAATGACCTTCACATAGAGCTTCAATGGCGGGGATTGGAAGGATTCCTTGCTCGGAGACTCACCTCTCGGCCTTGTCTTCTGAATATCCCGAATCTACTTTGGACACTCGCTTTAGACCAGTCTCTCTCTCTTAGAATCAATATATGCATGTTTCTATATATTCATGTATATTTTACAGTGAATTTGTAGAAGCTATTTATAGGTGAAGCTTGGCTCTTTGACTTCGTGGTCCCCACTTTATGGTTATGGTAGTTCTTGAAATGGCGGAGTGAATATTCCTTCTGTTACACAATCAACCCGTCAGAAATGCACAACTGAAAGTTGTACATTTGTCAGAATCCTCCGCAAATGCGTTGCTCTTTACATCTTCGATCAATCGTCGCATGCGGTGCTGTTTTTTATTACCTCATGCGGTTTAATTTGCGTTGATCGCTAAGCTCTTGATCGATTATCGCATCCGCCGTCATTGCGTTGATCATCTCTTCATTCCTGAATGATGGGTGCAATGCGACGTAGATGTGTTGTTTATTTTATCTTTGAGCCATGAATGCATGCGGTGACTGATTTCCTGCAAAAAAAAAAATTGAAACACTCTATTCTACCATCGCAATGGTGTTAGTGGGTGTTGACGACATTTTATAATTCTCGCATTTTTTAGCCAATTTTTGTACTATTGACGCAACTTTTCGTTTCTTTTTACTGCAATATCTAAATAAAACAGTATAAATAACTTGTATTTCTACAAGTTATCATACCCCCAAATTTAGATATATGCTTGTCCTCAAGCATATCTTCTACTAAGGCAATATTGCTCATTGGTTGGTTGGTTGCTCCGAATGCTCCACCTAGGCAACATTACTTAACAACCCAAATTCTTTCTATCCTTGATAATTCATAAACATGCCCTACTTTATTCTTTTATACAACAAATCTCTATTAAAAAATTCCTTTCTTGTTTTGAAAAGAATGTTTACCTTTTCTTGCAAAAACAACTTGATACGACTTGAATGCGGTGGTTAGGTTGCATTTATTAGAGACTGTTGATCAGGGTTACACCCTTCGTTTTGGCTTGTTCCCACGGGTGTCATGCAAACAACCGTGCAAACATCCAACTACGGTTGTGTGCCAATCTCGATTTCAACTCTTGATTTTCAGCTAAGTTTAACTTTTGCTGGTCAGAGGAGTAGACTCTTATACTCTTATTATTTTTTTTTATTTTTTTTTTCATATTACGTCGTTCTTGGAAACCCACCTTCATTTTAGCTTGCTCCCACGGGTGTCATGCGAACATCCAACTACAAGCAGGTTCCTATCACAACTTAAATTTTATCAGGTTGGGATTTTGATTTTCCCTTCCGCTGACATTGGAGTGTGTATGAAAAAAATTTTATTTTATTTTTATTATTATTTTTTTGGCAATGAACGCATTTTCTAATGACCACATCCACTTGATCGCATCTGCTCAGACCTTCCCCACCCCAAAATTTAGAGATGCGCAAGGTTCTCATTGCATTGTTTTGGACAGAATAGACAAAACACTTAGTCAAATTTCGAAAAGAAGGTTTGAGCAGAGTCTTAAAGGATAAAAGGTAAAGCAGTGCTATTGCTACAAATTATCTAAGTGTTAGTCAGAAAATACATAGTGTTGGAAATGTTGCTAAGGGTATGCACATAACTCATCATGGCAGTGCAATGAATAGTGCAAAATAAAAGATAAAGAACATCGCAATAATTGACAAAGGATGATAAATAAGAGGCTAACGCATACGGAAAGAATTGTTACTCAGTTGTATTAAAATTAACCAAGTATACAAAGAATTACAAATAACGCAATACAAAATTTTAACATGTACAAAGAATCAAGAAATAGCTTCTGGACATAGAAATAATGAATGAAATTATCCTTTGTATTTTACTCGGATGGGTGCAAAGTTAAAATTAATGCAATGCCTCCATTAACGCAAATGCATATTTGTAGAGGACGGGCAACAACGCATGTATCAGTGCAACACACCTCCCAACTCAATGCATTTCTGGAGAATGGGCACACTGTATTTCTAATGGCGCAACATTACCTTGACATAGTGCGTTTTCGCTAAGGACGGGCAAAAAATACATACAAGTGCAACACATCCCTCAGCGCAATGCATTTGGGTAGGATGAATGCAAAGTGTATCTTGTTAGCATAAGATGCACCCATCATTGCAATGCATACCGGATGTTGATTGTCATTATTATTTCTATTATTATTATTATTAATTATTATTATTTATTTATTTATTAATTATTTTTATTTTTATTTTTATTTTTTATTTTCATCAACAATGCAAGTCACTAGGACTTTGCGGTATTCATTTTCTTTTAAACAATCATTCACAGATAATTTAAAACAACGCAATTAATGCAGAAAGTAAGGAAATTGAAATAAAGCACAGAAATTAACGCAATTGAATTAACTGGGAAGTAAATTCGTAAAGCAATAAAAGCTAGTTTAAGAAAGCAATAAATAACGTAATGCATAAAGCAATAAAGAAAGCATTTAAACATAGATTTTAGAGATGCTGATTGAAAGAAATTTCTCATGATTACTGCAATCCACACCTCTGTAGGTGGTCAAGCTTGCCTGCACAATGCCATCAAGGACATTGTTCAGCTCCTTGCCTCATCCCGCAGTGTGTACGGGAAGAGATATAATCTAGTTCCTTCGGGAGTCACACCAGGTATAGAGAATGCGTTGCATATTTCTTTCTGATGTGTTCTTGGGCGAAAAATACACTTGATCTCTGGGTCAGCTTAGAATTTCTAGATGAATTCCAGTACTCATCAATTGTCAGGTTGCTATTCACGATAAACAGACAATACAAAGAGATCTGTCCGGCAACATACCACAAAAATATTCAACACTAACCATTACCAATCCCCGGCAACGGTGCCATAAACTTGTAACGTTAGAAAAATGAGTCTTTATGCATAAGGACAATGATGAATATGAATGAATGAGATGTTGGTAAACTTGTAGGGTAATGGGTGAAGAGCAAGGGAAATAAGAAAAAAATCTAAGTGTAGGAAGACATGGCTCTCGGGTGAGTATATGCCAGAGTGTGCATTGAGTAGTGGGTATCCATGTGGCAAGGCAAGGTGTGTAGGCGAGGCGAGGGCGCTGGGTAAGAAGCTTTGCGTTGAGGCTGAATCCATGCATTCGTTGAGAGGACATGCGGCCAAGGAGCCAAGCGATGGCAAGGGTATGCTGTCTAGGCGATGGCGTGATGCTTGGTGATGGCATTTCAAGCTATGGAAGCCAAGCAGATACCATGCCCACGCTCGTACACAACCGATCCTATTGCGTGCATACTAACCTTTCAAGACTTGGTTTCCGCATGCCTTGTCCACGCATAGGGTTGTTTGCTCTGAACATGGCTTCTCTTGGCGTTCACAACCAAAGCATGGGTTCTCCTCACTTGGCCACACTTGACTTCCTTAAGAGCCCAACTAACCTCAACAAATAGGTAAGGCCAACGCCCATGGCTCAACTCCAACCTAATGCAAAGCCAACGCATGGGCTACATATTAACAACACTTAACCAATTTCTAGCTTCACCTAAGAGTCAAGCTTCCAAATATAAAAATATCTTTTAACTCTTTACCCTTTTCCCTACAATTAAACATCAATTCTCAATTAACCCACTCACCGTACTTGTCACAGTAGTCAACATACATAAGTATGGAAATTAGGGTTCAGACACATCATGCATGGACATATGGAATGGGTGATGGTAGTATGTGTTGCCGCCTAGCCAAAACATAAAGCCTAGAAATTTTTGTAAGTGCTCAATACAGAAGCAGGTTGGCATTGGAAGGTAAAACTTAAGTGTCAAGGAGGAAATAAGTTTAATTATGAAAGAAAGTCTCAAAAGGGAGACCATTTCAAGTAGCTAAAGTATATTATTCTGTCCATAGGTTTAACACCAATAGGGGAAGCTTAAACCTTAAAGGAATTGCACAAAAGTCGTGAGTGACTAAGTACTTTACAATGTTTTTAGAAATCCATGTTTTAATGAATGATTATTCTCATGCTAGTTATTTTACAAAAATTTTCCAAGAAACGCATTGTTCCTATGATACGAACATTGCTAGAAGTTAAGTAAGAAGCATGTTTTAATTAGTAAGTTCCAAGGACTCAAAGCATGTGTTAGAAGTTTATACCTAAGTGACTTGATGCTTATAACACAGTTTATGTTATTCTGTTTTAAGCACATACATTTTTGTAAATAAGCCTCGTGTTGATTGAGTTAAGCTCAATACTGAAGAACCTAGAGAAGGTATCTGAGCCGTAGTACCTAAAGTATGAAAGTAATTAGTTATTACCACGTGCATGTAGGTAGATTCGACATTGGTTTTGTTGAGATCACTCTACACCAACTAAGGCTTGATGTTGAGAGATTGAACAAAAGGGTTCTCTCTCAACTAAGGATCAGTTCAATTATGTTTTCAATTATGAAGAACTTATAGAACTTTTATGTACATGTTGCTTGCTCAAATTTCAGTATTTGGTTTCTAGTTTTGAATTTTTATGCATGACAACTATGTTTAATTAAGTCACTCACTCGCTAGTAGCTCACGCCGTTTTAAATGTTTTCTTTTCCCAGTTAATGGTCAACTCCTCATAAGATAACTCTATTGTTACTCCGCCACTTGAAGACTCTAGTTTTAGATAAGTTTAGATGATTTTCTGTAAATATTTGTACACATTTTGTGCATATAGGGACTAGGTTACAAGTTGGGGCCCATAAGATATTATATTGTGTACATTTTGTATATATGTTGGCTATATGTGAAACCCTGTTGATTTGTGATTGGTTGTTGTTGAATGTTATATAAACATGTTTGTTATTATTAGGGTTTCTAAGCTTGTTAGTTGGTAGTAAGTGCCAGCAAAATGGTAACTGCTGCAATCATAACTCCATTCAGGTTAAGAGGGTAATCTGAGAGGCGGTTGTGACACCTAGGTTGAACATGAATTACTAAGATTCTAGTCTAGCCTATAAATCTAAGCAATCACATTCAATCTTGTGCTATTGGAGTAAATTCAAGCATAGACGAACACATGGAAACGTGCGAACTCGAAATTAACTAGTAAAGATATGAAATTATGATAGGATCATAAATCCAACACATAAATGCAAATCTAAATTACATCAAGATTAATGAAAGCATAGAATTCCATGAAATCCAATTAAAGAATTCTAAAGAAATTAAACATGTAATCTCTTACTCAATGAAATTTGATAGAATTTCCTCGTAGATTCATAGATAAATTCATGAAGAAAAACTTATCCATCAATTTCAACCCAAAATAAAATAAAAATCAAACCTAAGGATGCTGAAAAGATAAAGAAAAATGAAGAACTAGGAGCCACACCTCGACCTCCATCAAAATCGGCATCCCTCCTCTATCCTAAATTGAAGTAAAATACATATAGAAATCAGGAGTAGTGTTGCAACATTCTTGACAGTGCTGCAACTCTCTTATCGACACAGCCCCCTAGCGCTGGTGTAGCGTTGAGGTGCTTGGCACGACGCTGCCTTGTGCGCGCATTAGAGGCACTCCGTAAAAATTCATAGCATTTAAAAATTCTTGGGTAGTTGAAACATTGCCCTGCATCCACGTATTTTTCCTTTCAGTGTTGCACGGGGGTGTTGAGCAAGGGTTGCAATGATCTAATCAATGGTAGACTTGTAATTTTTAGTTTTTTTTTTCCTATTTGTTGCATCCAACCTCCAAATTAGCTAATTTTTTGCTCGTTTTTCTTCTAATTGGTTTCCTTGCCTCCTTGGATGAATTCACCTACAAAATAAGATATCGAACATTAAAATCCATTTACGAGCCTAAACTAAGTTAGGAATTATAGCTCTTTTTTAAAGTTATCAAAGTAAAGAGATCAAACTTAGGGTTTGATTTATGTATGTGTGTGTGTATATGTGTATATCTATCTATCTATCTATCTATCTATATATATACATATATATATATATGTATGTATGTATGTATGTATGTATGTATATATATGTATGTATGTATGTATGTATGTATATATATGTAGTATAAGAAAAAAAGGAAACTAAAACTCAAATTTTCTTTCTTTAGTTATGTAGAACCCCCCACCCAGTTTCTTATTCTCCTTTCTTAAGCTCCATATGTAAGAATGAGGAACCCAACCCCCACGCCAGCCACCATGCACATACTCCAAAAATCTTTGCCCATCGTCATCGATCAATTGTCGTGTGTTACCATGGGTTGCTTATAGTGGGTATTTGACAGACTATATCTTATGGTGTAGCTCCTGAAAGACGATTGTGCAAATAAATTTATATGCACCGAGCAAACCCTTTATACTAACTAGTAGTACAAATAGCAATCCGGGGTTGAACAATAGAGAGCCTAATATGGATTCCTAAAAAGTTTGAACTTGTAGGAAGTAACCGGGGGGGTTATGAGAATTGTTTAAAACAAATTTTGAAAAAAAAAAAAAAAGAAGTGCAATGTAACAATTGTGAACATTATCAATCAAACAAACACTTAGCTTAGGAAATTGTAATTTAATTCATTCCACAATAATTCTATCATAGACTACTCAAATTATGTGTGAGATTGTTTGAACTAAAGAGTTAGCCTACTCGATTAGAATCCTAACCAGTAGTCCATAAAATCAAGTTAATTAAAAGAAGAGCAAGGATCCTCAACTAATCAATTAATTAACAGGCTTTAAGCTTTAGGGTGATACTAAACCAATTAGTTGGTTTCCAATATCTAACCGATTAATTGAGCAAAATTTATCTAAGTTAGAAAGTAAATGCTTGTTAATGGGAATCCAAAATTAACACAACAAACCAACTTAACTTTTTCTTCTAGGTGATGACTGCCTAACGATTACAAATTAAGGCCAACCAAAGCAGTCAATTAAACGTGCATAGCCAATTTTTCAGATTATCCCATACACGAAAACTGAAAATATACTCAAGACAAATTCCATTAGGTCAAAATAATACTCACAGAATTACAAAACGAGTCTCAAGAATTAACACGATTGGCAAAGGGGAAGAACTTATGACAAGACTAAAAGCAAAAGCAATAACAACAGAGATAAAACAGAGACTAAAACACCCAAAATCGGGAGTAGAAGGTAGAAAATAGGATGATTTCGACTAAACCTTAAGGATTCCTTTTATAGGCCAACCGTAGTGTCGTAATGCTAGGGAGAGCGTTGCAATGCTTGGATTCACCACACGCGCTAAGGGGTTCACGTCAAACTTTGCAGCGTTGCAACGCTCTGAAGGAGCATTGCAATGTTGATGCTTCTATCTTACAGCATCAGGCTTCAACATTGTAATGTGTTGCAACGTCGGCGTCCTTGAGTTTTCGAAGCATTGCAATGCTTAGGGGTAGCGTTGTAGCGTCAGGCTTTAGCGTTGTAGTGTGTTGCAACATTAGCGTCCTTGAGTTTTCGAAGCATTGTAATGCTTGGGGGCAGCATTGCAGTGCGGCCCTGCACCAAGGCATTCTTCCTTGTTTTGGTCATTTGATCGATTTAGCTTTTAATTTTGTCATTTTAGCGTCTTTAAGCCCAAAACGCTTGATCCAACCACTTCTACACAATCTACAAAATAAGTAATTAAACAAAATTAAGCTAAACAACCCTAAGTTAAGCAGAAGAAAATAGCACATTTCAAGTGCTATCAAGCACCCCCAACTTAAATTTTGATCGTCCTCGATCAAGGTAAAACAAGTGATCATGCATGAATAATTAGTTTGTCAAACTAGATGTTCCCTACTCAAGTCTCAACAGTCAACCAGAATCGAATGGGTAATCAAACAACATTCCATCATTTCATGAACAGTTTGAAAATTCGTTTGAAAAATATTTTTAATACATGTTCAAGCTCAAAGTTATTTATTGTGAATTAGAGTGAGCCCGTAATGGCCTTATGAATCTTCCATTTATTTTCCCCCCACACTGGCTTGAAGGATCCTGAATTAGCTTTCCTAATTTCAAAGTGGTAATGACATATCATTGCATCGATCAAAATCTATTCATCCATCACCCCCCTCCCCATTGTTTTTACAACAAAAAATAAAGAGGGGAAACTTAATAGGAAACCGACTTTTGTTTTGCCTTGCCCGCATGGGTGTCATGCGAATCATCCAACTACAGGCCAATTTCCATTCAAAAGTGCCTAAGCTTACTCATTCCTCTAGGATACTTTAGCTTAGAGGGAAGCCATGGGTGTCATGGCCGCCCGAAGTTACTCATACCCTTTGAAGAAGAGGGGTAGACCCCTAAACATGAATAACTATTTTTTTTCTTGCGATAGTAATATCAATTGACTATATCTCAAGCATACATTACTAAATTTGACCTTACAAAGACTAATATCAAAGACTTTTCTTCAACCCATTTGGAAACATAGTCCACTACCAATAAAATATATTTGTACCCACAAGAAGAAGGAAAAGGTCCCATAAAGTTAATCCCCCAAACGTCAAATATCTCACAAAAAATGTATAGGGAATTGTGGCATCACATTCCTATGGGACAACCCTCTAGATTTATAACACCGCGCACAAGTTTTGCAAACAAAATATGCGTCCCTTAATAGTGTGTCCAAATATAAACCAAAATCTAAGACTTTTTTGGCAGTTCTCTTGGGACTGAAGTGCCCTCCACATGCATGCTTATGACAAAACTCAAGAACAGAATAACTCATCATTAAAGACACACCTCTTAACTACCTAATTTGAATAAAACTTCTACAAAATAGGATCCTCCCAAACATAATATTTTGACTCAATTTTAATTTTATCTTGCCTATGTTTGTTCATCCCATGTGGGAACTTACTAGTGGTCAAGTAATTCACAATGTCAGCATACTGAGGAGTCATAGAAATACCATCTACCTTCATCAAAGTATGGTTAGGAAGTCTCCAACATAACTAACGCAACCTCCCTCTGCTACAATCCTAATCAGGTGATCGGCAACGACATTCTCGCATCTTTTTCTGTCTTGGAGTTTTAGCTTGATCTCTTGAAGGAGAAGAACCCACCTCAGCAATCTAGGCTTGGACTCCTTCTTTGACACCAGGTAGCATAGAGCTGCATGGTCAGAAAAAACAATAATTTCAGATCCCAAAATATAAGAGCAATTTTTTTCTAAAGCAAAAATAACAGTTAAAAACTCCTTTTTTGTTGTTGTGTAGCTACACAGAATTGGATTGAGGGTCTTCGAAGCATAGTAGATGACGTGATGTTTCTTATCGATCTTCTGCCATAACACTACTCCCACAGCATGGTCACTCGCATCACACATGATCTCAAAGGAAAGATCCCAACGAGGAGCCTGAATAACCGGAGTGTACGATAAGGCATTCTTTAGCACATCAAAACTTTTCCTGCATTCATCATTAAAATCAAAGGCCATGTCCATTTGGAGAAGGGAGGTCATCGGCTGAGCAATCTTATTGAAATCTTTAATGAACCTACGATAGAAACTTGCATGACCAAGAAATGAATGAACCTCCCTCACATTTGTGGGGCAAGGGAGCTTACCAATAACATTAATTTTAGCAGGATGTACCTTTATGCCATGCTCAGATACTATATGTCCTAAAACTATGTCACGTGAGGCCTTGAAATGACAGTTTTCAAAATTCAGAACAAGGTTAGACTCAACGCATCTTTCTTCTAGCACCTTAGACCAATTATATAGACAATTAGCAAATGAGTCTCCATATATAGTAAAGTCATCCATAAAAACCTCCATGCATTTTTCAATATACTCAGAAAATATGGACATCATACAGCGCTGAAAGGTGTCAGGAGCATTATATAGTCCAAATGCCATTCTTCTGAAAGCGAAGGTGCCAAAAGGTGTTGGAACGTATCAGCACGCAGCGGAAGCGACGATAATCCATAAGCACTACAATTCATTATTTTTGGCAAAAATGAAAGCATGCTATAGTAGAAATAAATGGGTTTCAAGTCATACCTTTGAAGAACTCTTGAATTCTTGATTTCTAGCTGCAAAAACTCTCCGAATCTTGTTGTAGACCACCCTAAGATCTTCCTTGTTATCCTGTAACACCCTGCATTTTTTTAGTATTAATGTAACTTTAATATTTTATTATTGGAAGGTATTTTTGAAATTTTGGATTTCCAGTGAATGTGCAGGAATTTATTATTTCTTTTTACCTTGGAAGTTGTTCGATTTGGAAATTTATGACAGGAATAAATTTATTTTCAGGAAGGAACACCCGATTTCTGCTGCATCGTTGCAGAGCTCAGCCCCACCCTCCGGATCCGCGCGTCCGTCGCCGTCTCACGTTCGCTTCAGCTGCAGACTCACACGACCAGAAACCCAGCCTCGTTTGCCGCTTCAGCCGACGTCTCATGTTCGCTCTAGCTGCAGACTCGCTCGACCAGAAATGCAGCTTCGTTCGCGCTCGTCCAGCCCGCTGTTCGAGCCCAGCCGCCTTTCTCCACTGTCGTTCGTCAGATTTTGGTGAAAGTTGGTAAATTTTGGGTGAGGTCAGTTAAGTTTTGAAGGGTTTAGATTGCCCATAAAAATTGTGGATTTTCCTTTTTGTTGATACCGATTATATTTGGGATTTAGATCTAAGACTGGGGTACTTCAGAGTGCGCAACGTGTTGCCCAGCGAATTCGAGTTTGTTCGACAAGTAGTTTGGTAAGCGTTATGATCCTTGTTATTGGTTGTTGGGTACCCATTGATTATTGGACTAAAGGATGGTTTAATTTTAAGTATTCTTGAAGGTTCCAAGTCGTCATCCATTTAGTTTTAAAATCTGCTAAGAGGAGATTTTGAGTTGAAATCTTGCGAGTGTTTGTGGAGCAAGTTTCGTTTTGGGAAAGTTAATTGGTGATCATTGGATGCATTTTGTATGTTTGGATCCTGGTTCCAAGACTGAAATTTAGTATTATGTTTGTATTAGGGGACTTAATTCAAGGTTTATTTTGTTGAAGAGTATTAGCTTGGATTAATATCTGAACTTGACTTCGAGGTAAGTAATCTTACTATTGGAACTGCCCATGGGCCAGGATCTAGTTGTATGCTAGCATGATAAGTGTATGTTATGGTAAATGTTAGCATGTTGATTAATAGTATGACTTGAATCAAAGTATGTTCTGGCACAAATTCTGATTTATTTACATATACACCAAAGTGCTTGATCGTTAGTATTTGATAGTATGTGTTTCCATATGTTGATGTCTGATCTGCTGGCGTCGAGGCATACTTGTATGTTGTTGATTTATGATATAAGTTATACCTGGATGATGTATAATATGTTGTTAAGAATTATGGGTATGTGATGTAGCCATGATATTAAGGATTTTTTTTATGCATGCTTTAGAACCGTACAATGTTGAATCTTAGCACGTTAGGACCGTGTGAATATCCTCATTGATTAGTTAGATGCTCACCAGTTTTTGTTTTCTTCGGGACTCACCAGTTTTGTGTTTCCTTCAAGATTCACCAGTTTGTGTTTCCTTCGGGATTCACTAGTTTGTGTTTCCTTCGGGATTCACTAGTTTGTGTTTCCTTCGAGACTCACCAGCTTTGTGTTTCCTTCGGGATTCACCAGTTTTTGTTTCCTTCGGGATTCATCAGTTTTGTGTTTCCTTTAGGATTCACAAGTTTTGTGGTTCCTTTGGGATTCACCAGTTTTGTGGGCATACTTAACTACAATAGGATAGGACTCAGTCTCTTATATGTTACATGTATTTATGTGCCATATGTGGGTATCTTGAGGACATAGATGCCTAGCCTGATCCCAGTGGTGGGGTTACTTACTGAGTATTTTTTTTACTCATTCTTTCTTATGTTGATGTTTCAGGTAAGGGTAGAGATGCACCAGTGATGGCGCAGCGGAATTCATGAGCGAGCCACTGGGACTAGTTTTTTTACGCTTCCGCATCATGAGATTTAAAGTTCTTTTCATGTTTCCCTTAATGTCTAGTTTTGATGTTTGAAACTTATTATTAAGAATTTTTTTCATATGTACTTATTAACCTTTATGATTTATGGGTACCCTATTATTGTTTTTAACGATTACATTTATTTTTATGTCTTTTAAACATCTCTTGTTTTTAACTAGCATTTATTTCAAATGACTGAGCGTCGTTTAAATTCTTTGCATGCATTTATTTTAGTAACGGCCTTACCTAGGTCCTAGGGAGTCGGGTTGTTACATATCCTCTTGGTGTCTAGATTGAGTTGTGGGACTCAAGATAAACTGGAATCGAGGGAATTTGGAGAAATACTCACAACAGCAACCCGATGGAAGAACACCCTCTTCTCACGAATTTTTCAGAAAAATTCTACACATCGCATTGCCTCAAATTTACTCCAATCTCTTCAATATATTGCAGACCATCATACAATGAGAATGGTTGCATGAGATAAAGTTCATGCTTGGAGTAATTGAAGACTTAAAATGGTAGGTTTAGTGTGAGCAACATGGAAAAGACAATGAAAAATGCCATATTTTCATTTTGTCTTTATCTTTTCCAATTTGATTTTTAAAATCACATTTGATTTCAAAATCAAAATTTTTAAATTTTTTAAATTAATTTCATGAATTATTTTTTCTAATAAAATTAATAAATAATTTTTAAACATTTTAAATAATTCTAATTAATTTAATATCAAATATTAAATTAATTTTACACAAAACCATCTTTATATATTTAAATCATATTTAAATATTTATTCTCCAATTTCGTTTAATTCTAATTTGAACGTTTCAAATTAACTTATCCCGTTACTCTAAAGCTTATCCATTTACGAGCTATTAGGGGGATCTCACAGAACTGCAGATCATGGGTCCTAACAATCCGAGATTAATTGGCTAAACACATTACACCGAATTAACCCTCATTCGTTATCTAATGGGCATTCCACTAAAGCCATAATTTAACTCCCCTCACTATAGATATATTATGTCCACTCGAAATAACCATGATTAGTAAGTTAACCCTTCACAGGTTGTTTGTAATAACGGCTGGGTCGAATCTCTGTTTTACCCCTGAAATTACCTCTTGTTCCTCAAGTCCCACTGATCCTCTAATGAACAATCGATTTGTGATCCAATTCGAATCCCTCTCGAGCAAATGAGAAGGTGAGGCCTCTTGTTCAAGACCTAAAATAAGAAGTTAAAGGAAACAACCTCTCTACTAACCCAGATTGAGTAGGAGTGAATTACATCTTGCAGGGCTATGTCCCCATCTATTCATCCAGTCTTATCCCTGGGAGGCTTATTGAGCAGTGATGTTGGACTACTCTCACCATCTGTAGATCAAAGGATATGTGAACCCCGAATCCCAATTTCTCTACTTGAGTATGTTCCCTGTTGAGATTAGTGTGATGAGTAGGTTGATGTGGAAACTATGGTTAAATGATAGAGAAAATAGTGGAAATTAGAAGAAAAGAGAAAATTTGGAAGGTTAACTTTTGGGGAAAATTTTGGAAATTTGGTTAAGTATAGAATTTTGTGTGTTAGAGTGGTGTTGATGTGTTGGAAGAGTTGTTGGTGAAGGCATGCGGCTAAAAAAGGAAAAAAGAGATGATGCGTTGGAAGGCACATGGGTGGGCGAGGCATGCATGGAAAGACAGGCATGCATCGAGCAGCCTCGGCCAGTGCCCAGGCCATGCGTCGAGTAGCCCCGGTCGGATGCATGTGTCTAGTGGATACGCCCGTGCGTTGAGCGCACTTCCGAGCGGACACGTCCATGCGGTGAGCACCATGCCGAGCAGCCATGCCGTGCGTCGAGGTGCCCTGCCATGCAGTCAAGCGCGCAGCCCATGACATGCGCCCATGTGAGCAAGTGAGCGATGGCCAGCACATGGCGCACGCCCATGCGTCGAAGTAGCACGCCCATGCACCTAAGCACCCAGCCAAGCGTCAAGGCACCGTGCACAGCCCATGCCGCCAAGCACGCCCATCCATCGAGCAGCCAGCGCACCCATGCGTTGAGCGGCTAGCCTATGCAGTGCAGCTATGCGTTGGTGGCCAGCACCATGTGCCCATGCCAAGCAAGCCGTGCGAGTGAGCCATGCGTCAATAATGGACGGTCACCCTATGCGTTGGTGATGGTTAGCTCCTTGCGATTGCTAAGTTGAATTGTCATGATAGTGAATTGGCTTGCTATGCATTGAGTAGAGGCTATGCGTTGCTTATGGACTAGACGTTGAGCAACCAAGAGTCGGATGCATACAAGGATGCAAGCATCAGGATAACATCATCAAAACTATGTGTCTTCTTAGGAGGAAAGCCTTAAGCCTTAAGAATTTGAGGTGGTGGCATCGGATTGGAGGCTCATGCATTGGCAAGGTGGGAAGAAAACACTTAGCTTGCGATGATCACAACATTGCGTTGATGGGGTAAGGAGAAGACATTTGGCCATGCAGCCAAGTAGGTGATGTCAACTCCGAAGAAGGTTTGGATGCCAATAAATAGAGCCAAGAGACTTCATTTTTAGTTCACAATTCAAAAATACCATAAAAAGAGTGGGAAAGTTGAGCAAACCTTGCGTTGGAGCCAAATCCATGCGTTAGTCATAGAGGACGCATTGGAGAGTGAAGTCTGAAGAGGACGCATCAACTTGGGACGAGGAGTTCTCCCAATTTGCTCGTGCGTTTGGAGTGATTCCAATGCCACCTGAAAGCTCTGAAATTATAATTTTCAGGGTAGGGCTGCCGAAAGAAGAGATCAAAGGGATCGGGCTGGAAATGGAAAAGAAGATAGAAAGTTAGGCTGTCAGATCAGTTTGAGCCAGTCTTGAAGTTTCTGTGATTTCGACCAAACCACGAGAATTTCTGAGCTTAAATTTTAGGGTGATCTTTCTGATACATTTTAGAACATGTTTGTAGAAGGAAGTATTTCAAAATAAGGTATAGAACTATGAGTAATCTAAGCTATAAGTTGAATCTGGATTCTAGGGGTGAAAAGAGAGACCAAGGTGGAAAAGGAAGCTACTAGAGTGAAAGGCTCCTAAGCAATCAAGGTGAAGTGCTAAAACATTTTGACTAAAACATTTGCTTAAATGTTTTATTACAATGTGTTATAAAAAGTATGTTATAAAGAAGAATATTCTCGTGCCAACTAGTTTTACAAAGTGATTTCCAAGCAAGCTATGAATTATATTTTAGATGCATGCATAAGTGAGAAGTTGGTTAAAAAGCTATTTATATGTGCAGCATGTGTTAGTACCTTTAAAGCCATGCTTTTATATGTGTTATATTACATGCTTTAAAGAGGAAGTCATTTATGACTAGTTTTACTTAAAACACAATACCGAAGGACATTTGAAATGGTATCTGCTCAACTAGATACTGAATGACATTTAAGAAGATATCTATTGGTACTGAAGGATGTTTGAGAAGGTATCTGAGCAGAAGTACCCAAGGTATGACGATACTTAGTATGGCCACTTGCACGTAGGTAGATTTAGAGATTGAGCAAAAGGGTTCTCTCTTGATTAGTAGTTGGTGTTGGGATTGTTTTTACCCACAGTAGGGTCATCCTCAACTGAAAAATAGTTTTACTGTTTTATGATTAAAATAGCTTTATATGTTCTATGCTTGGAAAATGTGTATACTGCAATACAAGTACTGTAGAAGCTTATATTTCAGTTAAACTCTTTATTGAGATTTTGCATGAAAATCAATTATCTTTCTTAAGTCACTCACTGGGCGCAAGCTCACCCCGTTTTCAAATGTTTTATCCCCCCTCCCCCCCTTAGGTAGTGGTCAAATCCTCTAAAGATAGCTCTACATTTGAGCTGCCACTAAAGGAATAAGAGATTTGTAACCCATTGATTTAGGTGGTTACTATTAATATTGTACACATGTTATTGTTGTTCATATAGGGACTAGGGTTTTTTGGTTTTGGGACTTGTGAATCTAGTGTTATAATGACTCTAAATATGTTATATTTCTAAATTAATAAATTTTGGCCTAAAGACATTCCGCTGTATATAGTTTATATTTTGGTATCAGAGTTATTCCGCAAGAGTTCTTAGGCAGAAAGTGTCAGCCAAAGGGTTGATAACTGCTACAGTCATTCCCTTCTCTAAGCTAAGAGGGTGGTCTGGGACGGGGTATGACAGGATAATCCCGAACAAACAGGAGTTCATAGTTAGCTCAAGAATAAGGTTAAGTTACCTAGGTCATCACTTTGAAATAGTCAACCTTATACAGTAAACATGTTATAAAGTAAGAGTGACTGATTTCATGGTCCAATCTTGTACAAGACTCATATACACAGGACGCCCTCACTCCTCATGTCATAACATGTACGAATTAGGATCACTTTGTTTGTAGCGCTTTACAACTCTTTGTAACAACTACATAGTAGGCCACATCCAATAGTGTTACCAGAATAAGGCACCAAACCTTATTCATATACTAAAGTTCAAATACTCATGTAGTAGTCAAGAAATTTTTAGGTTTATTTGATTTCTAATAAGCAATATATTCAATAACAACTTATTGAATTTTCAGAATAAGTTCTATTGTTTACAAACCACGAGTTTTAGGACATAAAGCCCAACAAACTCCAACTTGGACTAAAACTCTAATGGTAACTTATATATCCAATATGTAAGACCGAGTTTCTAAGTTCTATAGAGAAATACAATAAACTAGGGCATCCCATACCCATGGTTTACCATTCTATATCCCACACCCGATATTTCTCCCACTTGCCCTAGGTTATTTAATCTGGTATTCCTAGTTCTACTAGGTGATTCTCAAACACATTAGCCGAGAGAATCCCTGTAAACATGTTAGTGTACAATAGGCTTTTAATTAAACTATATGGGGATGTATCTTATTCTCAATAATGACCAGGAAGTATACTTTCCTCCCACTACATTGAGGTACTCTCAACTCTTTTAGTAAGATGTGTCTAACCTGTCTTAACAACTCTTGTTAATAGTCAGATCTAAAAATCTTTAAACTTTCTATACTATGATTTAGTCGTTCTAAATATCTGAATATTTGCAAATGGATTTTAATAATTTGATTCTTAAAAGGAGTTTCTATGAGATAGAACAAACATATTTTTTCGATAATGAACATTTCATTCAAAACAATAATATGTACATTATGTTCTTTACATAATAACAAAAAGCAAGTAATATCATCATCAAGCAGGAACTTCTCCCGTTGGTCAAGCTGAGCAAGTAGTCCTTAGGAACTAATTTGCCTGTTTATGTTTCTCTACTCTCTTCTCAGCATGGTATTTAGGGCAATTTCTCTTCCAGTGCCCTTCTTCGTTGCAGTTGAAACATTTCCCTTTCTCTTCAGCATTTTTCTTGCCAGCAGGTTTCTTTTTCCCTTTCCCTTTGTCCTTCTTTGCAGGAATAATCTTACTATGTGAAGAAGAGGCAACATCAGGCTTGGAGGGCATTGCTCTTTTCTCAGCAATAGTATGATTTTCTTCTGATTCCAGAACCTTAGTTCTTAACATAGTCTTGAAAGACTACAGCTCATTTAGTAGAGTAGTAAAGTTGTATTCAACTTTATACATCAATGCATTTGTACAGAATTTCAAAAAACTCTTCGGAAGAGATTCTAGAATAAAACCAACTTGACTTCTCTCATCCATAACAACGTCGTTTCCTTTTGCCACAATAAACTGAGGTCCTCTCTTTCAGGCGGCTGTTATAAATGTACTTGATGGCATCATGCCTCGGAGTTAAGGACAGTTGTCCAAACATCCCTCGAAGAGATTCCATAATCTCTTTGGAAGTACTCATATCCTCATATTTTTACACCAAAACATCAGATAAGCTGGCGAGGATATATGCAGGGCTTTTATCATTCGCCCTGATCCATCTGAAGCGCTTCCCGAAAAAATTGGGTTGTATTAGAGCTTTAAATGGGAGGACATTCCTCTGTTAAGACAAACGTAAATCGTCTATCACAAGTATCGTGTTCAAATTTGATTTTCACGTCTCATAGTTATCCCCGATCATTTATCCAATGCCAACAATTGTATTATTGAACTCGTCATTTTGAAATTATAAACAAATTCTATAAGTGAATTGCTTTTAAATCTAATCAAGTTTTAGCAAAGTAATAATAATGTACCCATAACCATTATTATTTGCAACGATACTTTAGTGATTTAGAACAGTTGCTACTGAGGGGCAGTCAAGAATTCCTTCATAGAAGCAAAACAATTCTTGACCAAATACATTCTCAAGAATAACTCATATTCCGATAATCATTTAGTTATCATTTTCAGTCAATATCTTTTCTAACACTTAGTAATGCTTGTAAGTGTAGACATGCCAATTTCAAACCTTATAGAATGATATGAATATGGCTTCGAAATAGAAGACAATACTGAAGACGGAACTATAAGACTTGATAACTGGTAGAAATACAAGTTATTATAGCCTTTTATTTAGAATTATGAGGACTAATAAGTAGAATATGTGGTGATTATACTAAGAATTCATGTGAAAAGTAAGCTTGCGTCGATCAGCATTGAAAATCTCGACTACCCAATATTATGCGTTATTCTGTGACAAAATGTCTATTTTTGTAGCTATCGCAGGAACCGATTGCATGCGGGGAATCCCAGACCATCACAAGGGTGATCGTGTACGTTCATCGCATGGATGTTGTGGCTATTAATCGCATGCGTCCATCGCGTGGAGGTTGCGACTATAGAGTAATAACCATGATAAAGAGGTGATCGTAAGGTTGGTGGAATGCTATGGTACTTCGAAAACCAAGCATAAACACATACCTTGGGAGTATAAGAAAGATGATGTTGACATTTCATCTACCATGCCATTAATAGCAGAGATTCAGAGCAGGTCCATCGCACTGTTAGTAGCAGAGACAGAGTGGGACCATCAATGCTGTCGGCGATTGAATTCTATAAATAGAGCGTTGAGCAAAAATTCAAGGCATCTGAGCTTCTGCCTTAAGGCAGATCCTTGTGATCACAGATGAGAGAGAAGACATTCTTTGAGAGTTCTTCATTCCTTCACCCATTCCGAGTGACGACCGAAGCTTTTTCGGAGATAGATCTTGAGAGAGACTACTCCACCGGCCTTCCATGGCACCAACGGCAGCCTTGATACATATCTGATGGAAGCAAGAGATTGCCTACATCTAACCCTCCATCTCTCTTCTCTCTTTGTATTGTATTACATTTTTTTCTTAAGACATTAATACATTTTGAAATCAATGCATCTCCTTATTTCCTTCAACTCCATCTTCATTAATTTCTTCTTTATCATCCCTTACTTTCATTGCAACGAACTAAGTAAGATTGCAAGAATATCGCATATTAATCATGCGGCATAGACATATGAAGCATGTAGCAAACCACTGAGTGGTGTGTGTTGCGCGAGTATAGTGAGTAAATCCTCTTTGCTTAGTGTGAGGATATAGCAACGCTTGTCTATGAGTTGATCAGCGACGACTAACTGCTTGAGAGTGTACGTAGTAATAGAATGCATTAAGGAAAGTAAGCAGAGTTCCTAGATATAGGAATAATCTTATGTCAACCATGCTTTATGTGATCATCTTGTCTTATGTATGCATCATTCACCCTTTGGACATACATTCACCCTTTAGTTTAAAGATGGAATCTAGGCTTGAAAGAGTCAGATTAGAATCACATAAGCAAGAAGTAGAAAATTAGAAATGAGTTCTATCTGCTACTTACACATCGCATGCGCCCTAGAAATAGGATATATGCGCATACGCAAGAATAGAAACTTAGAAATAAGTTCTATCGACATTTTCGCATATGCATCGCGTGCATATATTTATGTATAGCATGATCGCATAACTTGTGTTGGCTGGGGTTACCTGTAATGACCCAAGTTCAAAAGGGGTACGTGAATGAACTGATATCACATCCAAATGAGAGGGATCCTAAGGATATGAAAGTATGGTTAAGAAAGGCTTAAAAGAATTTAAAGTTACTACCTATACCAACAAGGTGCACCTTTCTTTTCGGTGGCTCAATCATAAGAACTCTAGAGTTAAGCATGCTTAGCTTGGAGAAATCGATAAAGTTATCCCCTCCACCAGTTTATCGGCCATAATCCCCCAGTATGAGGTGTTTCGTAGACTGTCAACTTAAGTACCTTTAGCCTTCAACAAAATTATATACCGGTTGAATTTGTAACCCAAGTTTTACAAGTTTAACAACTTATTTTAACTATTCATTCAATATCTAATATAAACATTATACTAAATAAAAGAAACCCTAACATGCATACTATATATCATAACATTTTATAACATACTTCCAACGCATGTAACATGCTTCCTATAGTGGGATTTTAAATCTACATGGCATACTATATGCACATACAATATTTATTTGATTATAACATACATCAAATGCATAAATAATTAATCACAGACTGATATGGTTTTAGTTTTGGCATAAATAAGCAAAAAAAACCTAATTATTACAAAACAGCTTCTGAACCGCTTCTAAACCGCTCTAAACCGCTTCTGTATCGTCTACTCCGGACAAGCCAAGTCTGAACCAGACCAGCCAAGAATCATTTTAGGCTGAACTAGACCGGACATCAAGAAAACCGGTCGATACGGCTGCTCTCGCTCAATGCTCAATATCTCGCTAAGGCTCATCGTTTAGAATTGGCAACCATCATTATGCGTTTGCTTGATCGTTTAGTGTTTCGTGATCGTGTAGTGCAACGCATGGTGCCTGACCAAGTCACACGATCGTGTAGTGTCTTCCTTCTATCGCATAGTGTCATCGTCTCGTGTAGGAGAATGCTACATGATCGCTTAGTGTCTAACACTATCGTGCAGCTCCATTGTCTAACGCCAGACAAATACTACACGATCGCTTAGCACCATCGTCTAACGCCTGAAGTTGATCGTTTATTGCACGCAAAAAGGTAAACGATCGTGTAGTGCTATCACATAGCTTTTCAACGCATCATTTAGCTCTCACGTGAAGCTACACGATTGTGTAGTGCCATGTATAGCAATTCAATGCATCGTTTAGCTCCCGCAGGTACACGATCGTCTAGTGCACAACACTTCAACACTCAACGGCCGAAGCTACACGACCGACTAGCTTTTCTTTATATCGTCTAACGCCTGAAGCTAAACGATTGCCTAGTGCTCAACACTTCAACGCTCAACGACCGAAGCTACATGATCATCTAGCTTTTCTTTACATCGTCTAACACCTGAAGCTAAACGATCGTCTAGCACTAAACCTAATCGACGATATGAAAAGAGGCTGATAAACTGGAATCTGTAACTCGACCTTCTTTAATTGTTTCTTCAATTATAGCTTAATTTCAACTCTAATGACTCCAAATAAATTACAGACTCTTGGGAACACATATAAGCTCATCAAGTAAGAGCCAATTACAAATGTAATTGACAAATCAATGAGAAATTAAAAGCCGAAACTCAAAAAACCATATTAGTGCAACAGTTTCATATAACTCATATAAAATCCCCGCCATACCAAAATTAAACCGAGTGGAATGCTTATATGATGCTCTAATACCAATTGTAAGAATATAGCAGAACACAGTGAGAGTGATGAGGATCCATAAGCATTCTAGTTCATCAGTTTTGGAAAAAACGAAAGCATGCTATAACAGAAAATAAATAGGTTTCAAGTGAATCTTTGAAAAACTCTTGAAATCTCAATTTCCAACTGCAAAAACTCCCCGAATCTTGTTGTAGACACTCCAAGATCTTCCTTATTATCCTCTTGGTTCTCTAGATTGAGTTGTGGGACTCAAAATAAGCTGGAATCAAGGGATTTTGGAGAAATACTCATAACAGTAACTTAATGGAAAAACACCCTCTTCCCACAAATTTTTCAAAAAAATTCTACCATTCAAATTTCCTCAAATTCACTCCAATCTCTTCAACCATGAAATGAGAATGGCTACATGAGATGCAGCTCATGCTTGGAGTAATTGAAGACTTAATATGGTCAGTTTAGTATGAGCAACTTGAAGAAGACAATGGAAAATGCCACCTTTTCATTTTGTTTGTATCTTTTCCAATTTGATTTTCAAAATCAAAATTTATTAAATTTATAAATTAATTTTTCTAATAAATAATTATTTAAACAATTTAAACAATTCTAATTAATTTAATATCAAATATTAAATTAATTTTACACAAAACCATCTTTATATATTTAAATCATATTTAAATATGTATTCTCCAATTCCGTTTAATTCAAATTCGAACGTTTCAAATTAACTTATCACGCTACTCTAAAGCTTATGCATTTACGAGCTAGTAGGGGGACCTCACGAACCTATAGATCATGGGCTCTAACGATCCGAGATTAATTGGGCAAACTCATTAGACCGAATTAACCCCCATTCATTAACTAATGGGTCACTCCACTAAAACCCATAGTTGAACTTCTCTCACTGTAGATATATTATGTCCACTCGATATAACCATGATTATTAAGTTAACCCTTCATAGGTTGTTCGTAATAACGGCTAGGTCGAATGTCTATTTTACCCTTGAAATTACCTCTTGTTCCTCAAGTCCCATTGATCCTCTAATGAACAATTGAGATGTGATCCAATCAACAAATCGAATCCCTCTCGGATCAATGAGAATGTGAGGCCTCTTTTTCAAGACCCATAATCAGCACTTAAAGGGAACAACCTCTCTACTAACCCAGATCGGGTAGGAGTCAATTCCATCTTGTAGGGCTATATCCCCAGCTATTCATACAGTCTTATCCCCAAAATGGGAGGCTTATTGAGTAATGATGTTGGACAACTCTCACCGTTTGTAGATCAAAAGATAATCCCGAACAAACAAAAGTTCATAGTTAGCTAAGGATTAAGGTCAAGTTACCTAGGTCATCGCTTTGAAATAGTTAGTCTTATACAGTTAGGCGTACTTTAGTTGGTCTCGAAGCTCCTTCAGCTCCAATTTAGGTGGCTGCAAAACAAAAGAAAGCACCTGGTCAGAAGATTCATTATCAGAACATAAGGGCATACTTACCGGCTCTTTCATGGACAAGGTGCCAAGCTCTCCAAGGGCGATTAAATCTTCTGAGTCATCCTCTTCGTCGTCATAGACATCTCATATAACCTCCTGCTCAAGAGAGTCAAACACATCAATTTAGCATATAAAATGTACTTGCCCTATGGTGGAAGCTTTCATAGCATCAAAAATATTAATCTTGACCATCTCACCATCGAACTCCACAGACAAAGGTGCTCCCATCGACATCAATCTTAGTTTTAGCCATCTTCATAAAATGCCACCCAGGAAAGATTGATGCAGATGAGATGGATGTGGGCTCTTCCATCTTAAGAACATAGAAATCGATAGGAAAAAGCAACTCATTGACCTAAACTAGGACATCCTCTATGACTCCTAATGGGTGAATAAAGGACCTATCGACTAATTGTATGACAGCTCCAATTTTAGTTAAGTCCTTTAATTTTTATTCTTGATTAATTGAATAAGGCATAACATTTATTGATGCACCCAAATCTAGCATGGCCCTATCAATTTTCTTTTTTGCCTATGGTGCAAGGGAGAGAAAACATACCTGGATCCTTATGTTTTTCTATAGGATTGCAGATATGGATTGACTTACCACCATTCTCTCTTTTTCCTTGGCTTGTCTTTTCCTTGTGCAAAGCTCCTTAAAAAAATTGGCATATTTTGGGATTTGCTTGACGGCATCAAGGAGAGGAATATTTATCTCGACCCTTACAAACTTCTCAAAAAGCTCCTTGTCCTTGTCTACAACTGCTTCCTTTGGCCTAGCAAGCCTGGAAGGAAAAGGGGCTTTAGGTACATAAACATCTAAAGGGGCATAAGGGTGAGAAGATACTCCCTGTTTATTTTATAGTAGCAAAACGGTTTGATCTGAAGAAGGAATTTTGATAGTGGGAATTTTATTGTCGCTCCCAAACCCTTTGCTATACAAATAAAATTTATAAATCACCGAACAAACCCTTTATACCAACTAGTAGTACAAGTA
>NC_143488.1:31144865-31165586 GCF_027475165.1 Benincasa hispida | reverse complement strand
CCATCTTGCATCAACACACATCCCAATCCTTGTCGGGATGGGTCATAATAAATCTCAAATTCCTTACCTAAAACAGGCAAGGTAAGCACTGATGCTGATACTAGTCCCTGTTTTAGCTCCTGAAAACTATGCTCACATTCTGACGGCCATTCAAACCTCATGCCTTTCTTGGTCAGGTTCGTCAACGGAAGGGCTATCTTAGAGAAACCCTCCACAAACTTCCGATAATAACCTGCCAAACCTAGGAAACTGTGTATCCGTGAAACAGTCGTGGGTCATTCCCAATTAACTATTGCTTCCGTCTTCTGGGCATCTACACTAATGCCATCTGCTGAAACAACATGCCCAAGAAATACCACCCGATCTAATAAAAAATCACATTTACTAAATTTAGCATACAACTGCCTATCTCGCAGCATCTTCAATACTATCCTTAGGTAGGTTATATGATCCTCCCTACTACCAGAATACGCTAGTATATCATCAATGAATACTATCACGAATTGGTCTAAGTAGGGATGAAATACCTTATTCATAAGATCCATGAATACCGCAGGGGCATTTGTCAGTCCGAATGGCATTACTAAAAATTCATAATGTCTATATCTTGTTCCAAATGCGGTTTTAGGAATGTCAGCATCTTTCACTTTCAATTGATGATAACCAGATCTCAGGTCTATCTTTGAAAACACCGTGGCTCCTCTTAGCTGATCAAACAAATCATCAATGCGGGGTAATGGATATTTATTCTTAATCGTTACCTTATTCAGCTACCTATCGTCGATACACAATCTAAGTGTACCGTCTTTCTTCTTTACAAACAATACCAGAGCTCCCCAAGGCGATACACTAGGTTGAATGTATCCCTTGTCAATTAACTCTTGTAGCTGAACCTTTAATTCTTTTAACTCAGTTGGCGTCATTCTATACGGTGCCTACGATATAGGAGTTGTGCCTGGAATTAAGTCAATAGTAAACTTCACCTCTTTGTCGGGTTGTAATCCCGTTAGTTCTTTAGGAAATACATCCCGAAACTCATTTACCACGGGGACATCTTCTGGGTTTAGCTTCTTCCCTTTGAGTAACCACTACGTGAGCCAGATAGGCTTTACATCCCTTGCTCAACAACTTTCGAGCTTTCACTGCCGATATCAGATTCCCCGCAGCTAATTTTTTGATTCCTGTCAGCATTGCATTTTGGCCATTTTATTTTCTAAGCACTACCTCCTTCTTGTAACAATCTACTGAAGCACGATACTTACATAGAAAATCCATCCCTAGAATAGCATCAAAATCCAACAGTTCTAAGGGAAGTAAATCAGCATAGAAGTCTTGACCATTGATCAGTACCTCACGATGATTATAACATCTATCTACTATTATCACATCTCCCAAAAGGGTAGAGATAAATAACTCTTCAGGCATAGGTTCAACCAACCTATCTATACTAGATGCATACATGCTAGATATAAATGAATGTATGGCACCAGGGTCAAATAAAACATAAGCAGACTGTCCATATAATATGACATTACTGATCACAATATCTGGAGACTCCACTACCTTCTGGTGTGTCACGATGTACACTCGCCCTTGCTATTGGGGTCGACCTATGACATTCTTCTGCTTGGCACACTTGACCCTTCGCCTTGATTTCTAGCACTCTTTGGTTGGTTAATTGTCTAGGAGGTTGTCTATTGTGCTGTTGGGGCGTCCCTGTTCACCTAGGGACAATCCCTCTTGAAATGCCTTGTTTGTCCACATTGGAAACATACACCTCTGCCACTATAGCATGCCCCAAAATGCCTCTTTCCACAACTAGGCCACGTCGGTCTCTTTTCTGTGCTAGCTACTGACTCACCAGCTTGTTGCATCTCTGATCGGCTAACTGCACTGAACAAGGGTCTCATTTTCCTTTTCCTAGATCTCTGCCAACTTGTACCCCTGAATTGGCTTCCACTAGTCTGAGTTGCAACTGGAGGCCGGGATCCCCTGTCTCTAGGCTCTACCACTGCCTCACTACCCCTTGGCAACTGTTCATCATCTGCCAAACTCCACTCGACTCGTGTTGCTGTTTCTATTAACTAGTTAAAGTCTAGCCAATTAGCCGTAGACGTCACCGGAGTTCTAATTTCCTTACTCAAACCTTGTTCAAATTTCCTGTATCTATCTCTTTCCTCAGCAATAATAGGAAGATAATACTATGATAACTCTGTAAATTTCTACTCATATTCTGCCACTGACATCGTTCCCTACATTAATATGAGGAATTCATCCCTTTTTGCATCCTGGAACGAGCTGGGGTAATACTTGTCTTCAAAGGCCTGCCTGAACTCAGGCCATAACATTGTATCTGTGCTGGCTCGTCTGGCGGATATCACTTTTCACCATTTCTCTGCTCCTTTCTGTAGTAGAAATGTGGCTAGCCCTACTTTCTTGTCCTCTGGACAACTCATAATATTGAAACATTTTTCAACTACATCCAGCAATAACTCGGCTTTAGCCGAGTTTTCTGTACCTTCAAATGTCACAGCCCCTAGGGGTTTAAACCTCTCAATATCATATTTCTTCTTTGGGTCTACTCGTACTGAGCCCACACTGGCTGCTAACCTCTGCACTATCCTGTCTAAAACTACATCTTCTAGCTGCGAATCTGCCCTTGCCTGGGGAGTACTAGACTCTCCCTCAGACGTCGTTTCCTGACCCACCAGATCATTCACCTTCTTTTTCCCACCTGTGGGTTCTTTCTATCCTCCGGCACTCTATTGGTAGGGTCAGTATTCCTGCCACCTGTTTGCTTACTCTGTCTGCCACTTTGCCACGGCATTTCACCTATTACAATGTACACATGTTAGGGACTCACACTTAGGGATTTAGACTTATCCATCAACTTCCCCTCTGATTCCAAAAATCTTATGCTCTGATACCAACTTGTCACACACCCTCCTAGATTACCCTCTCAATCTGAAAGAGGATATGACTGTGGTAGTTACTAGCCCTGCTGCTAGCACCCACCACCTTAGTCTTCTAATCTAAATGCTAACCTGTTAAACATTAATAATGTATGCATATGGTATGCCTCTTTAAGGTTTTACAAAATATTATATAAACACATGCATATAGCCATGATATAACATCTAAGGGGAGAAACATCTACAGATAGGCCCAAACATATCTAACAATGCCCTAGTCCCTCTCAAAACATGTGTACATAAACAGATCATCAACCTAAGTCTTCTTAATAAGCTGAATCTCTCAGTGACAAACAGCAGCAGGATCAACCCTGAGGAATCTGACCACTACCTGAAAAGGGAAAACACAAAAATTCTGTGAGCTAAAAGCCCAGTGAGTGACTATAGAATCGTATTACATCATGCATTACATTATTATAAACATGTAAATACACTAGTGAGTATCTCAAGCAACTATCTCTAAATGTAGCTTTAACCCTTCTTAGACATCGTTAATCATCATTATTCCCTAGTTGAGAACGAGACTAAACACTCTAGCTCCCAATGTTTATTACTGGCCAAGAGACATATACTTCGGCCTCTCATTTAGAACTACCTACGTGCACGTGGTCATACTAAGTACCGTCATACTTCTGCTTAGATACCTTCTCAAACTTGTCCTTCAATATCGAGCTACTAAGATACCTTCTTTAATGTCCTTCGGTACCGGGGTATTTCATTGCATCAAATTAAGTTTCATTGCATATCATTTACACAATAACTCATTCTCTCATAGCCTTCCTCTAGGAAGCATATTTCAACATTAGAAACTTAACTTTTGTAATGATTACACGACATACCTTGGCCTGTGTTACACATATAAAAGCCGGGAAACATGCATTAAGTTATTCTTCAACCATTTGTTGCTTGAGGGAGTATAAATTCATCATTAATGTCACTATAACTTACTTGATCTTATATGAATAAGTGTTGGAAAAATTAAGTTCACTTAGTCACTCACCGCTCGTCAGGGCTCTCAACGGTTTATATGCCTCTCCTAGCTCTTCTTGGCCCGAAAGGACATAATTTCTTGTTAATCTACTTAGAATTCTTAGCAAAATACTTCAAATAGTTCATTTACTAATAGATCTTTCATCAAAAAAGACAACTTTACTAGCGAGATCTTCCTCATGAGCGAGATCAAGCTTTTCTTGGCAAACTTTCATCCAGTGATACTCAGCTTACCAACGATTCTCAGCCCAATTTCTAGCGAGATTTCCTTCTAGATCGAGATCCTCATTACAAAATCAGCGAGATTTCCTTCATAAGCGAGATCCTCATTCCTATATCTTGCTATAACTCTCCACGGTGAGCTATTTGCTTGTTCTTCCCAAGCAGCTGTCTGCTTATGCACCGATTCTCTGTTACAACTTCAAAAATTCATAACTCAAAATCCAAATATCTTTTGAAGAAACTTTCTTCTATAAATTTGTTTAGAATTGATTTAGCTTTATTACCTTAAAATTTCATCCAAGAATTCTTTATATTTTAGCCTGGAACTTCCAATCTTCACCTTGGGCCTTGATTAACCCCAGATTCTGCCTCCTCTGTACTTTCATCACTTCTTGTTCTTCTCCTTCTGTAATCTTTCTCCGGCAAGACAACCTCACAAACTAGATTCTCTCAGCTTTCGAATGGCATCAATTTCACTAAATTTTCTCATGTCAATTGCTGAAACCATGCTTTTTGAAGTTCCTCTACCAAAATCTTCCCGACGGCTCCTGACTTCAAGGGTTAACCGCCACGTCACTCCTTATTTGATATATTTTTCCGTCCCATCCTTCATAATTCCTATAAATAAACATGAATTTCTACTTAATAAATATGTAATATAACATTCCTTTGACTAAACATGCTTATCTAGGAAACTTAGAGTTCGGGGTTTACACATCGGGTCTCCTTACTATTTCAATTTGGACAAAATTGAAAAACTGGGTGAAGTGAGAATTTGAAATGTTCAAATTGAATCTTACGGAAAAATTGTATTTTATATGATATATAATTTACATTTAAATAATTAATTTATTAATTAATTATTTTTAGAGTATACTTGATCATTAGCATGAAAGTATTTTTTAAACTTGATTAATGTGATTAATCAAAGCTAGGTTTCTCAAACAATTTAATATGTGATATTAAATTTTTTTATTTTTATTTAATTAAAATTATTTTAATTAAATAATTTTCAAATTTTGAAAATTGTATTTCATTTTGTTAATAAAACAATTATTTAGTGAAAAAATTCAATTGTTAGATTTTCCCACTAACTAAGTGGACATTGAAGTGGAGTTTCCCAAGCTTGACACCTAGAGATTACATGCTAATGGAGTTGGAAGTGAAAGACATGCAAAATGGGATTTTGCATGTGTTTTCTCTACAAAAGGCTTTGTTTTTTAAATTTGCAATACTAATGCTTCCACAACTTTTGACCTAAAATCTTCCACCTCTTTTCTCTTTACTCTCCTTTTTTCTATAGTGAAATTCCCTTATTTTCACTAACATAACGGTCCCACAACCGTGTTCTTCAACCGAAGAATAGTGGAATTTACCATTGGTGGTGTCGATCGAGCTCGGGAGAGAAAGATTGAGGTGGAGTCTTTAAAGGTTGTATTTTCTATCCCTTTTGCATGCCTATTCTTGTTTTTATTGCAATTAGAACATTGTCAATTTCATCGCTTCCACTGTGCACGCGTTCTTTATGTTCCATCAAGTAATCCCTGTGTGTCGAGCTTGCAAACCAGTACTTTATTTGAGGGCTCCTATAAACCATAGACAAGAAAAATATAAGAGTCCAAACCATGAGCACTGAACTAAAAATAAAAATAATAAAATAAACTAAAAAATTTAAAAGAAAATAAAAACTTGGGTTGCCTCCCAAGAAGCACAAAGTTTAATGTCCAAGCTATACGACATCGGATATGGTCCATCAAGATACATAAAAATTCTCCCATTTTTTCAGGTCCTTTCTTGCTCGAATCAATTTAATCTACAAAGTTTTGTAGGCTTTCCATCTTCTCCTAGGTACCTGAAAGCAGAAAACTATTTCTGGTATTTTGAATTTTTGAAAAATAAAAAGACTGAAAATTAAAAGTAGACTTAAACTGACAAGGCTCATAAGAATATTGGCGAGGAAGATAAATGGCGTGAGAACTTTCATGTGAACAAACATAAGGATCTTCAACCTCAACATTTATCACTTTAACTTCCTTATCTAAATTAGGAACATCTTCTATCTCAATCTCACGAACGACTCTTGATACCACTCTAATGCTTCCAACTCATCCCCATCATCATAATCTACCATAATTGACCTACCTTCCTCAGTGGCATTGGAAATATTCTTCTCATACAAGGCTCTAAATGCATCAACCATCAGACTAACTTGATCTCCTAGGCGTTTCAAGGCTGCCTCAGTCTCTACCACTTGGGATTCTATCCTATCCAACCTCCTCCTCTCTTCCATACAAAACCTCCTAAATTGAGACTCTAAGATAAACTCTTTTAACTTGTCCTCTAAAGAAGGTTTCTCCTCTGCTGGAGTTGGATAAACATAAAAACTTCTATATTCCTAGGATGGGTAACTAATGTGATATGGGGATGGGTTGAAAGATATTGGTGGTGGTGGTGGACCTAAATTATGTTGGTAAAAGCCATAAGGCCACCCAAAATTATAATAAGACATGATAAATCAAACACCACAAGAAATCACACAACAGAAGCCTCAAATAAAAATTTCGAAACAAAAAATATAAAAAAATCTACACCATAAATTAAGATCAGCAAAATCTCTTAAGTATTAAAAGAAATAAAAACATAATTCCCCTGGAACGGCGCCAAAAAACTTGATTGTGTGCCTGCGTAAGTACACGCGTCAAATTATAATAGAGTAAAATGGCCAAGAGACTGAGCATCGTTCTCTTGGAAATTGGTTTGACTCTTTTAGCTATGCAGAGACCCTTCTAATTTTATTTAGGTGACCGGACTTTGATGAGGAACTAATTAACCTAATCGTAAAAAGCAAATAAAAGATAACACTGGGGCAAAACTAGACAAAGACACGTTCTAGGGGTATGATTTCATTAATTGGATTAACTAATTTAATTATTTTGGCCTTAGATTGATTTCATGCAAATTATAGACCTAGGAGTCTTATATCCAGGTATCCTATCTCGAGCTCAACCCTTTCTAATAACTAACCATCAATCGATCTCTTGCAATTGCTTGATTAGTTACAACATTAAGCTTTTCCATCAACAATCTCTATTAATCTCCTATCGCACTCGTTCATACTTGATTAATAGTTAACATGCTAGATCAAACCTAACACCCTCTATCTCGAGCAAGACATTAAGAACCTTCAAACACTGGCCAATTGTTTACAAGCATTAAGTATAAGCATGTTAAAATAATTATGTATAAATCAAATATAAGAAATAATCAATTTAGTTTGAGCAATCCATAAAACTAGATCAAAATCATAGAAACATAAATCAGTCACTCATGGTTACAACACAAACATAGACCATACATGAAGTTTTCAAACCGAAGGAACAAATAATAAAAGAGGGAAGAAGATGCAAGCTGAGTTCTTGACACTCGTCCTCAAATCTGAAATCGCAACCCAACGAACTCTTCAAATTTTCGATCCTTTGAAGCTCTGAGATGGCGCCTCTGTCCATAATTACTCTCCCCTGATGGAACACGAGATATATGCAGTGAAAGAATGATCTAATTACACTCTAATTGCTTTTAATTAAAATGAAATTAGCATGCAAATAAAGGAAAAACAATAAATTAATAGGGAATAGGATACAACCTTTGTAGCTCCCAAAAAACATTTTTCCTAACTGAATCTCGACCCAAACTCTTCCGGACCACCACTAGAGCTGACCTACTATCCTCTGAACTCAGAATCGGGTTGTGGGACCCGATGGATGAAGAACTCGAGAGAGAGAAAGAGATGGAAAAAGAAGATGGAATTTTGGGTTGGGTTTGGGTTTTGAATTTCACTAAAAAATTGTGATTTTTCCAGCCCAAATTTAGAAAATAATTTTCGTAAAAATGGCAAAAGTTTTTTTTCTCAAATTGAAAGCCCAAATTTATAGAAAAAAGCCATGCAAAATTTGCATGAAACAAATTCATAAAAACCCAACACCTAGAATCCACTATCTAACTGGACTTAATGTCTCCAATAAAAGTCAACATCTAGCCCACTATCTTGTTAGTGGAATTACCGAACAAAAGTTTGGATTTTCTTACTAACTTAGTCAAAGGGCAAAATGTTCATTTTGTCAAAGTCAAACTTTGACCGAAAAGTCAACGTTTTGACGTTTTATGATTTTTTCTCTGTTGACTAATTTTGACCTCCCGAGCATGAATTTGCATTCATTTTCTCAAAATTCAAATCACATTTGAATATAAGGTCAATCAAAGTTTGACTTTTCAAAGTCAAAAGTCAACTCTTTGACCATTTCCATTATTTCCGAGCTTCCGAATATGAACGTATTCATATTCTTGATATTTAAATCACATTTAAAGCTGTATCTCTAAACTAAAAAAACCAACTACTATATCTCATATACTTGTCGGTTTCTCTCTCTTCACCTAATTCAAACAATTCGAATCATTTTATCATACTATTCTAAGATTTTCCATAAGAGCTAGTAGGGGAACCTAATGGACCAATAGATAATGGGTTCCAACGATCCGAGATTAGCTGGCTAAAACTCTTTTAGAAGGAGTTAACCAACATTTGTTAACTAATGGGTCATTCCACTATAGTCCCGTAGTTGCACTCCCCTTACTATAGATATATTTTTTACCATTTGATATAACCATGATTAGTAAGCTAATCCTTTACAGGTTGTTCGTAATCTCGGCTAGGTCATAAAAACTGTTTTAACCCCAAGACTACATCTTATTCCTTAAGTTCCACTGATCCTCTAATGAACAATTAGTTTAAGGTCCAACCTATAAACCGAACCCCTCTCGGGCCAAGGAGAGGGTGGGGCCCTTTATTCAAGACCTGGATTCAGTACTAAAGGGAACAACCTATCTACTATCCCTATAACGGGTAGAAGTGCATTTCGTCTTGCACCCTATGTTTCCGGCTATCCACCTGATCTTACCCCTAAAATGGGAGGCTTATTGGGCCAGCAATAATGAGTTGCCCTCACCTATGCAGATCTAAGGATAATTCCAAGTGAACAGGAGTTCATAGTTAGCTTAGGATTAAGATTAAGTTACCTAGGTAATGAATTAACGAAATAGTCAATTTTATACATCAAAAGGCGTTTTAGAACGTAAAAAGTGACTATTTCATGGTTCAGTCTTATGTACACTTTTTACATAGGAAGCCCCCAATTTCATGTCTCCACATGAACGATTTAGGATCACATCGTTTGTACTAACTACAAAATGGGCCACATCCATAGTGTTTTCAAAATAAGGCACCCAACCTTGACCATTTTGGCAATATATTTGAACTTGATCCACATTTTATGTCACTACATATAGTTCAAACTACATTAAATAGCCCCAAGACCTTAGTTTATTGGATTCAAGATTACAATTTCAATAACAATTTTATCGAAAAACAAAATAGAATATGTTTATCAGTTTACAAACTACGAGTTTTAGGACATAAAATCCAACAAACTTCCACTTAAACTAAAACTTCTAGTGGAGTATCACAATGTTGAATTTAATTGAGAAACATATGAGTACAATAAACATATGAATATAATAAACTAGGGCATATACTCAAAAGTTCTCCCACTTGTCCTAGTTTATAAACTTTGTAGACCTAGACTCTGTAGGTAACCTTCAAACACTTTAGCCGTGAGGGCCTTTGTAAAAGGATCAGCAATGTTTTACTCGAATGATATTTGGGTCGCTACAATATCTCCACGATGTACAATCTCCCAGATCAGATGGTATTTGTGCTCAATATGCTTGTCGCGCTTGTGGCTTCTTGGCTCTCTTGAATTTGCAACTGCACCACTATTATCACAATATAGGGTGATCGGCAGATGCATATTTGGAACGACTTCCAAATCTGTCAAGAATTTCCTCAACCATACTGCTTCCTTTGCTGCTTCACATTGTGAAGTCCACAATACAGTTTTGCTTCACACTTCTCCACACTACTGCTCCTCCATTCAGAATGAACACTGATCCCGATGTAGATTTTCTTGCATCTTTATCGGTTTGAAAATCAGAGTCAGTGTATCCAGTAAGGATCAAATCCTTAGTACCATACACGAGCATCTAGTTCCTCGTTCTTTTAAGATACTTGAGAATATTTTTAATGGCAGTCCAATGATCATATCTAGGATTAGACTGATACCTACTAACTATCCCTACTGCGTACATAGGTCAGGTCTAGTGCATAACATTGCATACATCAGGCTCCCTACTACGGAAGCATAGGGAATGCGTCTCATATCCTCAACCTCATGAGGTGTCTTAGGACATTGATCCAAATGAATTCCATATCTGTAAGGTAACAAACCACTTTTGGAATTCTGCATCTTATACCTAGACAACATTTTGTCTATAGAAGTTGCTTAAGACATGGCTAGTGTTCGGTTTCGAATAATCTGAATCCTGAGAACATACTGCGCATTTCCCAAATCTTTCATTTGGAACTGCATTGCTAGCCATTTCTTGATGTCAGTTAGGTAACCTACTTCATTCCCAATGAGTAGAATATCGTTAATATATTAAACTAAGAACGCTATAGTAGAATTGATGATCTTCTTCTAAACACAAGGCTCGTCAACATTCTGTTCAAAACTATAAGATTTGATTGCTATATCAAATCTCATGTTCCAAGATCTAGAAGCTTGTTTCAACCCATAAATGAATTTTTGAAGCTTACAAACCTTTTGTTCTTGACCCTATGCAATAAACTCCTCTAGTTGAGCCATATAGATACTCTCTTCAAGATCACCGTTTAGAAAGGTTGTCTTGACATCCATCTATCAAATTTCATAGTCATAAAATATGGCAATGGATAAGAGTATTCTAATCGACTTAAGCATGGCAACGGGAAAGAAAGTTTCTTCATAGTCCACTCCCTCTCTCTGGGTATAACCTTTTGCCACATGTCAAGCTTTAAAAGTCTGTACTTTACTGCCTTGATCTCGTTTTCTCTTGTACATCCACTTACAACCAATTGGTTTTACATCATTTGGTTGATCTACAAGTTTCCAGACAGAATTGAAGTACATTGACTCCATTTCAAGGTCCATGGCTTTGACCCATTAATCACAGTCTACATCTTTCATAGCCTGTTTATAGGTCGATGGATCCTCTATGCCATCATCAGGTATGACGACTTGTGTTTCTGTTAAACTCAAGTAATGATCAGGCTGATGAATAACCCTCCCACTACTTCGAGGCATTCTCATCTCTTGAGAAGGATGTGACTAACCAGATATATTAGTATTATCTATTACTTTAGTAGATGAACTAGTTTTATCTGTAGCGTCTTTGGAAATTTCATTCAATACTAGTCTATTGCGAGGTTGATGACTTCTTATGTGGTCTTCCTCTAAGAATGTGGCATTTGTCGATACAAATACCTTATTCTCTTGAGAATCGTAAAATAGACCACCTTTTGTTTCTTTTGGATAACGTACAAATAGGCATAGTTTTGAATGACGTTCCAATTTTTCAGGATTTTGCACCAACACGTGTGTCGGGCATCCCCAAATCCTAAAGTGACGTAAACTGCATTTACCCCCTTTCCATAGCTCATAAGGTGTTTCTGAAACACTTTTAGAGGGAACGTTATTCAAAATATAGATAGCAGTCTCTAATGTATGTCACCAAAAGGAATCAGGTAACTTAGCAAAGCTCATCATTAAGCGAACCATGTCCAACAAGGTTCTATTTCTTCTTTTAGTTTTGCTGAGGCATATTAGGTGCAGAGAGTTGCGACTTGATTCTGTGTTCTATCATATAGTCCTGGAATCTTTAAGTCCATGTAATCCCCACCTCGATCTGATCGTAGTGTCTTAATTGTTTAACTTGACTGGTTCTCAACCTCGGCCTTATATTCTTTCAACTTTTCAAAAGAATTAGACTTGTGATGCATTAGGTAAATATGACAATATCTTGAATAATCATCAATAAAACTGATGAAATATTCATACCCACCTCGAGCTTTGACATTCATCGGTCCACAAAGGTCCGAATGTACAAGCTCTAAGGGTATTGTGGCTCTGAGACCTTTTCCAATAAAAGATCTCTTAGTCATTTTTCCCGCAAGACAAGACTCATATGGAGGTAAAGAATTGTCTTCTAACTGATTTAGGAGTCCATTCTTAACCAATCTCTCAATCCTTTTGAGTTTTATTTGGCCAAGTCTTAAGTGCCATAGATAGGCATTAAAATTTTTTTTTGTCTTTTATTATGAGTTTCGATTGTTCTAAACATCTCAATATTTAAGAAAAATTTTGCTTTAGTTGGTCTTAACTTATATAAGTTGCTTTCAAGTATAACAGAACAAATCTGAATAGCTTTTCTGAAAATGAACGTTTCATTAACTTCAAAAAGATATTTTATACATTTGTTCTAATATACATGTGATAGATATTAAATTCAATCTCGTTTTAGGAGCATACAAAACATTTTTAAGTATGATATATCTATCATTGAAAAACAACTTCATGTCTCCCACTGCTTCGGCTGAGACAACCTCTCCTGTTCCAACCTTGAGGGTGATCTCGCCTTCTTCAAGCTTTTTCTAGGAACTAGTTTCCTGAAAAGAGATGCAAATATGATTAGTGGCTCCTGAATCCAATATCCAGGTTGAGGTATCATACTCCACTAAACATGTTTCAGCAACTAGTAAATCATATTTACCTTGTGCTTCTTTTGAGGCAGGGGCTTGAAGACATTCCTCAGTTAAGACAAATCTCAGGTCATCTATTACTAGTGTTGAATTCAAATTTATTTTCCATGTTGAGTAGTTGTCGCTGTTAAGTTTTTCAGAAGCTAATAGTTGATCTAAAGAGCTAGTCATGCTGAAAAGAAAAACATATCCTTTTTAGTAAAAAAACAATAATCTTTTATATCCAATCAAGTTTAGCAAAAAAAACTAATAATGTACCCTTCATTATTATATTTTGCAGCGATGTTTCAAAAGTTTAGAGTAACCTCCACCAAAGGGCAGTCGATTATTCCTCTTTTGAACCAAGACAATCTTGACTAGATGCTAACCCCAGTATAACTCTTTATTCTTATAGCAATTTAGTTATCGCTATTTTGGTCGAGAATTTACTAACACTTGGTAATTCTCGTAAGTGTGACCCTCCCATTTTAGACCTCAATGATCGGAATCATTCTGCTCTCTAAGTTGGAAAGATAAGAATGAAAACTGACCTGAGAGACCCTATCAATTTCTAGATTTCGCGGAGTTTCGAATCCTATAATACAGCCCTCCGATTGGTAAGGTCGCTCCAGGGCAGACATGCAGGCGCATTATAGGAATCTAACAATGCGACCTAATGGAAGAGATTGTACGATGCGTTGATACACTTCTTTCTCCCACTTACTATGAACAATTTCCCATATTCACCTTGATATTGACTCATGTAAACACTCTCCTAATGGAGTCTGCTCCTAGGGCGGCCCAAAGCCAAGCATGAATCTCACGGTGTGAACTCTTAAGGACACTGGAGTTAAAAGTACATTACTTATCTCCAGTTGTAGTGTTCTAGATAGTTAGGGTATAAAATACTGAGCGATACATTTTGGCCAACTTAAACATATCCTAAGTCTAGGTGATTCATCCGAGTATAACTTTTATACTGGATTTTTAACCTACGATGTCTAGGTGATAAACAAATTTTATTACCTAACATCGCTCACACATGCTCATAAAACTGGTTTAACCTAACTTAGACGCCGGCTCCATCTCCAGGTAGTAGGTGTTCCATGAACCGTCAACTTAAAAACCTTCAACCTTAGTCATCTTATTTGACATTTTGCCAAGATCTTGCCAGGTGAGTTTTCTTGTAACTTCGGTTTTACAAGATATCGACCTATTTTCTATGAAAATTGGGATTGCTCGATGGTTAACCCTAAGTGAGCATGCATCTTATCTTTGTTATAGATTTTAGAAGTCTAGGTTATTTTATAACAAATATAAAATAAATTATAACCCTAGAGCATTCATCTATAACATCCTTCCTTCAAACAAACATGCTTTAATATAACACTTATATTAAAACTAAGCATGCATAGTATATATTTTATAACACTTATAACATATAACACATGCTTGTCGCATGTTTTTCCTATGGTGGGGTTTTAAAACTATATGACATACTATATGCACACATAATCAAACAACATTATACATCACATGCATAATAGGTAAACAACACTAAATTGGACCGATTTTGGTATTAAAAAACAAACAAATAACTAATTTATTACAAAAATCAGCAACCAACTTCCCGGAACCGGCTTCAAACACTTTGAACCATCAGGAACCACATAGAAACCACTAAAACCGGCCTAGAAACACGAAAAACAAAGTTGAGCTGGTTAGGTCAAACGGACCGGTCCAGACCGTCTGGACCAATTGATCAACGCAAGTTGGCACGGTCAACGAAGGCATGGGGCGGGTCGAGTCGAATGGAACTCGTAGATGCGCGTGCGTGAGCAGGCGGGCGACAAACAAAGTCGGCACACGGTCGCGCGGGTCGCGAAGGTGGGAGGCACGCAGGCAGGCACACGGGCACGCGGGTCGTGTGAAGCAGAGTGGGCGGGCACGCTAGTCGGATCCCGACAGGGTAGGTGTGCGAAGCCAGGCACCGTGTGACAAATTCGGGTTGGAGCGCTGCTCGGGTCGGGTCTGTGAGCCATTTTTCTCCACAAGAAATTTAAAGAAAAACAATGCGAAAATCATAATAAATCCACTTTAGTACACATTTCACTCAACATTTGAGTAGAAAAGAAAAAACTACCCACTAAAAGCAATTGAGCGTAATTAAAGCATGCTCTGATACCACATGATGGAACACGAGACATACGCAGCAGAATAATGATCTAATTACACTCTAATTGCTTTTAATTAAAAGGAAATTAGCATGCAAATGAAGGAAAACAGTAAATTAATAGGGATAGGATACAACCTTTGTAGCTCCCGAAAAATTATTTTCCTCGCTGAATCTCGACCCGAACATTCCGGACAAAAACTATAGCTGACCTACTATCCTCTTGACTCAGAACTGGGTTGTGGGACCCAATGGATGAAGAACCCGAGAGAGAGGAAGAGATAGAAAAAGAAGATGGAATTTTGGGTTGGGTTCGGGTTTTGAATTTCACTAAAAAATAGTGATTTTTCCAGCACAAATTTAGAAAACATTTTTGGTAAAAATGGAATTATCCAACAAAAGTTTGGATTTTCCCACTAACTTTAGTCAAAGGGCAAAATAGTCATTTTGTCAAAGTCAAACTTTGACTGAAAAGTCAATATTTTGACTTTTTATGATTTTTTCCGTGTTGACTAATCTTGACCTCCCGAGCATGAATCCACATTATTTTCTTGAAATTCAAATCACATTTGAAAATAAGATCGGTCAAAGTTTCATTTTTCAAAGTCAAAAGTCAACTCAAACTTTTTACATCTTTGACCATTTCCATTATTTCCAAGCTTCCGAATATGAATGTATTCATATTCTAGATATTTAAATCACATTTAAATATATAGCTGTATCTCTAAACTGAAAAAACCGACCACTATATCACATATACTTGTTGGTTTCTCTCTCTTCACCTAATTCGAACAATTCGAATCATTCTATCATACTATTCTAAGTTTATTCCATATGAGCTAGTAGGGGAACCTAATGGACTTATAGATCATGGGCTCCAACGATCCAAGATTAGCTAGCTAAAACTCTTTTAAACGGAACTAATCAACATTCATTAACTAACTAGTCATTCCACTATACTTCTGTAGTTGCACTCCCGTCACTATAGATATATTTGTGGCCATTTGATATAACCATGATTAGTAAGCTAACTCTTCACACGTTGTTCGTAATCTCGGCTGGGTCATAAAAACCGTTTTAACCCCAAGACTACATCTTATTCCTTAAGTTCCATTGATCCTCAATGAACAATTGATTTAAGGTCCAACCTATAAATCGAACCCTTCTCGGGCCAAGGAAAGGGTGGGGCCCCTTGTTAAGATTTAGATTCAGTACTAAAGGGAACAACCTATCTACTATCCCTATAATGGGTAGGAGTGAATTCCATCTTGCACCCTATGTTCCCAGCTATCCACCTGATCTTACCCCTGAAATGGGAGGCTTATTGGGCAAGTGATAATGAGCTGCCCTCACCTATGCAAATCTAAGGATCATTCTGAGTGAACAAGAGTTCATAGTTAGCTTAGGATTAAGATTAAGTTACCTTGGTCATCAATTAACGAAATAGTCAGTTTTATACATAAAATGCCATTTTAGAACGTAAAAAGTGATTATTTCATTGTTCAGTCTTATGTAAACTTTTTACATAGGAAACCCCCAATTTCATGTCTCCATATGAACGATTTAGGATTACATCGTTTGTACTAACTACAAAATGGGTCGCATCTATAGTGTCCCTGAATAAGGTACCCAACCTTATTCATATACTATAGACCATTTTGGCTATATATTTGAACTTGATCCACATTTTATGTCACTTCATACAGTTCAAACTACATTAAATAGCCTCAAGACCTTAGTTTATTGGATTCAAGATTACAATTTCAATAAAAATTTTATCGAAAAACAAAACAGAATATGTTTATCAATTTACAAACTACGAGTTTTAGGACATAAAATGCAACATCCCCAAGGGGGCCTTTCCGAAAAATAAATTGAAGCTCTCAAAATAAGCCCTAAAAATGCCTCCCTTTTCAATTTCGGAACAACACTTCTTTTATAACTAGCAACCACAGCATTACGACGTTGTCCTATTTTCACAAGCTCTCGGGTCTCCAGTGTGGTCGGGCAGTGTTGCAATGCTTGCATGACGCTGCCTTACCTACAATCTTCACCTTTTCTTCATATTTTCGGCCTTGATCATTATCCTAGGTCAAAGTTGTGACCTTCTTGGGGTATTTTGGCCATAAATCCTAAAAAATTTCGTGTTCCAGTCCAATTGCTTGATTTTCAAAAATTAAACATAAAAAAATTCAAAGATCTCATATTAAGCATAAAACTGACTAAATTCTAAGCCCAAAGAATGCACTTTTGCAATGCGTATCACATGCACAAGCCGCATCACCTATGACATCCTTGCCCATGCGCGCGCTGATGACGGGCAAAAATGCACGTCATTATAGGCCTTTTATTTAGAATTATGAGGACTATTAATTAGAATATGCGGCGATTATGTTCGGAATTCATGAGAAAACGAGTTTGCATCGATCATCATTAAGAATCTCAGTTAACCCACTATTATGCGTTATTATACGTTCAATTGTTTATTTTTGTAGCAACTGCAGAAAGCGATTGCATGCACGGAAGCCAGGATATTGCAAAGACGACTGCATGCGGAGAACCTCTCCATTGCAGAGGCAAACGTATACGTTCAACGCATGGATGTTGCATCCATCACATAGAAGTTGTGGCCGTTGAGCAAATACTGTCATCGTAGAGAGATTGCGGCTACATAATGATAATCATAATAAAAGGGCATACATTGGGATTATCAAAAGGTAATGTTGACATTCCACCTACCACGCCGTTAACAGCAGAGATTCAGAAAAGGACCATCGCGCTGCAAATGTCAGATTCAGAGCAGATCCATAAATGCTGTCGGTGATCAAGCTCTATAAATAGAAGACATTGAGTAGAATTTCAAATCATCCAAGTTTCTACCCTCAGGTGGATCCTTGTGATCCAGACGAAAGCGTGAGAAGATAGCTTGAGAGTTCTTCATCCTCTCAACCATTCCGAGCGACGACCGGAGCCTTCCCCGGAGTTAGATCTTGAAAGATTCTACTCCACCGACCATCCATTGCACCACCGACAGCCTTGACACACTTCTGCTGGAAGCAAGAAATTACTTCTAGCTGGCCCTCCATTTTTCTTCTTTCCTTGTATTGTATTACATTATGCTTTAAGAGATTAATACATTTTGTGATCAATGCATTTCTATATTTTCCATCGATTCTATCTCCATTTTCTTTTACTTAGCATCCTTTACTTTCGTTGCATCACTGAGTAAGATTGTTAGAGTATCAAATACTTAATCATGTGACATAGAAATATGAAGCATGTAGCAAACCACCAGGAGGTGTGCGTTGTGCGAGTGTTGTGAGAAAACCTTATTTGCTTAGTGTGAAGCTGTAGCAACGCTTGTCTATAAGTGGACACAATGCTTGTCTATGAGTAGAATCAACAGCAACTAACTGCCCGAGAGGGTAAGTGGTTGGTCGCATTAAGCAATGTAAGCAAGTGTTCACTAGAGATAGGAATAATCTTACGTCAGCCAGGTTTATGCGATTACCTTGTCTTATGAGTGCATCATTCATCATTTAGGCATACTTGGGAGAGTAGTCTAGAAAAACCAAATCTAAGTCTCAGGAGAGCGGATTGGATCGCATAAGCAAGAATGGAGAACTTAGGAATAATCTCTATTTGCTACTACACAGCGTATGCACCCTTTAAGTATGATATGGTGGTGTGCGGCCATCTTGCTTATGTGTGAGAGCATGTGAGTGGCATATAGAGGCTTAGAAATAGACTTCTTGACACTATCCCATTTACATCGCATGCGTTTACGACAAGTGTGTATAGCATGATTTCATAGCTTGTGTTGGCTGGGGTTGCCCTTGCGATCAAGCTTAGTGTTGCACTGAAGAAATCCTCACCTTTTCATCAATTTATCCATGCATTTTACTACACATTAACGGTTTCCGCGTCTTTACCTCTCAGTCATACTTCCACTGCTTAGTCTTTTAGTTAGGAGTAGGAGTAGTGCTTAGCCCATAACCCTCATCATTCTTTTATTTATTTGCCACAAACACATTACCGAATACCATTTAGCTACAAGTCCCTGAGTTCGACCTCGGATCACCCGAAAAACTTACGATCTCGTTATACTTGGCGAGAGCGCAAGAAAACTTGTGACAGGAAGGCATGGTCATTACATATAAGATTAACGCATACTTTCCATTCCAACGCATGACCATCGATGCATGAGAACAAACACATAACTTAAGACATGCATCGCATAATTGTGTTCACCAAATTTACATCATCAAGTTTTTGACGCTGTTGCCAGGAGTTAATAGTTTGTTGATTTTTGTGTTTTCGTAGACAACCTTTTTACCTTGGGAGTATTATAGCTTGTGCGACCAAGTTGCAAACGATATTGAAGTGTAGGCGATGGTCGAAAGCCAGTATTAACACCAAGATAGAAGGGCAATTAGTCGCATGAGCTGAAGATAGTTCTAAGCACATGGTGGCCAACATGCACCCAACAATTGCCAGAATTTCTAATGGTCAGGGCGAGCCTCTTGACCTAAGCAGTTGAGAGCAATCTCTTACATGGAAGACTCCTTGCGGTGACATCATTCTAATTTCTCCAGGGACGTCTTCTACTCTATCTTTGCCTCGCTTTCATAGTTAGTTTATTTTTATTGTTATTTTGGATATGCGGCTGCTTCCTTGGTTGTGGTGCGTTTTCTCCTTGTATGTGCGACAATAATTCTCCTCGGTGCGCAATACAATGGAATATTTCCCTCCATCCTTCAACGTATGGCTTCGATCGCATGAAGTCTAAAGCATGGTCACAAGTGTATTCTACTCAAGGTCCTTTTCTTGTTATCTTTTATGCATTATCCTTTTGAAATTCTCTTTGTCTGATTACTTCCCTTTGCAATGCATCTATGATCGTATGTATAATTTACTACATCCGCTAACTGAACATCGCAAGGCTAACCTTACTTTTAATAGCTTCTTCAAAATTTGACAGTCTAAGTTTTATTATGTGCAAATCTCTGTTCAAACATTTGCTACCGCATTCCTATTGAGTTTGTCTTTAGCTTTGCGGTGAGAGCATTGCCAACCTCTAAGTTTGGGGGTGGCAGTGATCCCAGAGAAATGCATTCACTACAATGCAATGTCATTCAAAAAAAGAAAATTGAGAATAACAACTCCACTGTCAGCACAAAGGGAAACCCATGCTGATAAAAGTAAGTTGTGAAAGGCACTTACCCGTAGTTGGATGTCTGCATGACACCCGTGGGGGCAAGCCAAAGTGAAAGTAAGTCACCAGGATCAATGCATAAGCACAACTCCTCTGTCTGGTGCAAGCCAAATTAAGCAAGATAAGAGTTGAGTTGATTATGGCACGCAACCGAAGTTGGCTATCCGCATGACAAACGTGGGTGCAAGTCAAAACGAAGAGCGTAACCAGGTTCAACGCCACATTCGAATAAGAAATCGCAAAGCTTTGAATTGTTTCAACGAATGCATGCTTAAAAGCTACACGCAAAGTTGCGGGGAATGAATAAAACGTTTTTTAGCAGGGGCTTGCCGAAGTGGAGGAGAGCATTGCTGCCATGGTTAGAGGTATGAGTAAATTATATTCTGAGAGGCTGGTCATCACAAAGGAAAGCCAGAGGGTGAATATTGAATTTTTTGAGTATAACGCATTGTCACACCCCGCCCTAGACCACCCTCTTAGC